>NC_026000.2:51726849-51752930 GCF_000442705.2 Elaeis guineensis
GATAATGAGTCCATTAGTTTAATAATCATTGGAGGCCCAAAGGCTTGGTGCTTATTGATTAATGGAATTATCATTCATAATATGATAATTTGGTTTGAGTCTTTCTGATGGTGGTCAGGTTGGTCGGCCAAATCGGGCCTGATCATTTATTGGTCCGATTCACCAAATCAAATCATGTAAATGGTTGGACCTAACCAGATCTTTTCAGTGGAGGCCAAAGCCTACTGATTAGGTTCTGGGGCAAAATCAATTACTAGAAGTTGTTTAGAGAAACAACTGGTGATGAACCTACCCATAGATGCACATGGGTTACCAACCAAAGTTGGGCTCGTGTGTAGTCTGTGTGGATTCTAGTACCCACTAAGGAATTAAAGTAATTCCTCGAATTGGAGGTTGAGGCTACCAGTTCGTAAAAATACTGGAGAAACTTTAGACTAAAGTCCAAGTCTTTAGTATTTATAATTTATGTACTAATAGAGGTCTGATTTTTCTTTATACAGCTATGGCCACTACCCTGTCTCTCCGGTCATTATTAGATAATGACAAGCTCATGGGACCTAATTTTGATAGTGGTATCAAAAATTAAAAATCATCCTTGAGCATGAGCGGATCCTTTATGTAGTAATGGATTCGGCACCTAAGGAGCCAGCCCCGAACGTTAGAGGGACGGTCCGAGACACTTATCAGAAGTGGCTCAACGACCACACCACCGTTCGGTGCATTATGCTGGCGGCAATGAATGATGAGTTCAGCCGCAGGTTCGAAAATGCCCAGCCACAGGAGATGCTTCAAATATTGAATGACTCCTTTGGCACGCCTGACGACGTTGAAAGGCACAAAACTAGTTGTGCCATTTTCAATGCTCGGATGAGGGATGGAGCCTTAGTCACTAATCATGTACTGTACATGATCGAAATGATTGAGCACCTAACTAAACTGGGCTTTCCCCTGCACGAGCAGCTCGGTAAGGATGCGATCCTTAATTCATTGCCCAAGTCCTTCCTCCCCTTCCTTACTCATTTTCGGATGATAAAGCCTGTAGTGAACTACCACGGCTTGTTGGGGTTGCTGCAGAACTTTAAGAAGGATCACCAGCTCCATAAGGAGTCAGTGAATGTTGTGGGAGGGTCTTCTTCTGGTCGTCGACCCTTTAAGAAAGGAAAGAAGAAGAACAACAAGAAGAAGAATAAGAAGGTGCAGCTGCATGCTGGGACGTCTGCACAGGGTCAGACCAAGAAGCGCAAGCCCGATCAGAGCCAGGCGGAGTGCTTCTTTTGCAAGAAGCAGGGGCACTGGAAGAGGAACTGTTCTCTATACATTGCCTCCCTGGACCCTAACAGGCCGAAGAAGAAGCAAGGTACTTATATGATAACACCTTGCAACTTTTTCATTTGTGATACTACTGCCTGGGTATTGGATACCGGAAGCCCTTATCATATTTGCAATTCGATGCAGGGTCTGCAGGTCAGTAGGAGATTTGATGAAGGCAAGAGATTCCTGAACGTTGGAGATGGAAGCAAAGTTCCAGTTCTAGCATTAGGAATCATGAACCTGGTAATCAATTCTCGAAATGTAATTCTGAGTGAATGTCACTATTGTCTAAGCTTTTTATTAAATATTATTTCTGTAGGCCTTTTGGCCATGAATGGTTATCAATTTTTAATAGAAAGAAATATTTGTAATATCATTTTGAATGGTGTTACAATGTTTATTGGACAACTTAATAATGGAATTTACTTTCTATCACAACCTGTTAATATTGTTCAAACCTCCGATAAATATCCTAGAATAGATAATGTGTCAGAAGTCTACCTTTGGCACTGTAGGCTAGGTCATATCAATAAGAACAGGATAAACAGATTGGCTCAAAAAAAAATTCTTGAAGTAGGTGATTGTGAATCACTTCCAACCTGTGAGTCCTGTCTTCTTAGTAAAATGATCAAATCACCTTTTACTAGAAAAGTGAGCGAGCCAGTGAACTCTTGGGTCTAGTACATTCTGATGTATGTGGACCCATGAGCTCAAGTGCAAGAGGTGGATATTTTTATTTCATAACCTTCACAGATGACCTATCGAGGTATGGGTATGTCTATTTAATGAAGCATAAATCGGAGTCATTTGAAATGTTCAAACTATTCCGAAATGAGGTAGAAAACAAACTGGGAAGTGTATTAAAACTCTTCGATCTGATCGAGGAGGTGAATACCTTTTCAATGATTTTTTGATATATCTTGGGGAGAATAGGATTCTCTCTCAGTGGACTCCTCTTGGAACACCACAACATAATTGTGTATCTGAAAGGAGGAATCGGATCTTGTTGGACATGGTTCGATCCATGATGGGGTTTGCTGGTTTGCCGATCTCCCTCTAGAGATATGCGTTCGAATCGGCTTGTTACCTTCTAAATAGAGTTCCGAGTAAGTTTGTAACCAAAATACCATATGAAATATGGATAGGACGTAAGCCAGTACTCTTGCACCTTAGGGTTTGGGGGTGTCCGGCTTATGTTAAACATTTAATTACGGACAAGCTTGGACCTAGGTCTGACAAGTATAATTTTATAGGGTACCCAAAAGAGATCAAAGGGTATTATTTCTACCTAGCTGATGAGCAAAAAGTGTTTGTCAGCCTTAAGGCAATCTTTTTGGAAAAGAAGTTCCTTGGTGAAGGGACTATTGCCTCTAAGGTCGAACTTGATGAAGTTCGGCAGGTGAAAAAATCGACACAAGTTGCTGAACCTGAACCGAATTTGGTTAGATCAGATCCGGAGCCATTGTTCAAGCACCCTTAAGGCGATCTGGTAGAGTACTACATCAACTGGACAGATACTATGGTTTCTTGGTCCGGGATGGTGATCCTATCGAACTTGATGAAAATGATGAGGATCCGATCACCTACATGGATGCAATGCAGAGACCCGACTCTGAGAAATGGTTGGAGGCCATGAAATCTGAAATAGAGTCTATGAAGGTCAACGATGTGTGGACATTGGTTGACCCACCCGAAGGAGTAAAATCCATAGGGTGTAAGTGGGACTTCAAGAGGAAGAGAGGCGCAGACGGAAAGGTGGAAACCTATAAAGCCTGTCTGGTTGCCAAGGGATATCGTCAACGTTATGGTATAGACTATAACGAGATATTTTCTCCTGTGACAATGCTCAAATCCATTCGGATTATGCTTGCGATAGCTATCCATCTGGACTATGAAATCTGGCAGATGGATGTGAAGACAGCTTTCCTAAACGGAGAGCTGGATGAAGAGGTGTATATGATACAACCTGAAGGATTCACATCCACAGATGAGTCTAAGGTGTGCAGGCTACAGAGGTCCATTTATGGACTTAAGCAGGCATCACGGAGTTGGAACATACATTTTGATAAGACGATCAAGACGTATGGCTTCGTTAAGAACGGAGAAGAGTCATACATTTATAAGTGGGCTAATGGTCCAGTAGTAGTATTTCTTGTATTGTATGTGGATGACATTCTCTTAATCGGGAATGATGTCCCTGCATTACAGGGAATAAAGATTTGGCTGTCATCACAGTTCTCCATGAAGGATCTGGGAGAAGCTTCCTACATCCTAGGGATGAGGATCTATAGGGATAGATCTAAAAGGTTGCTTGGTTTATCTCAGTCCACGTACATTGATACTATGCTGAAAAGGTTCAGCATGGAGAATTCCAAGAAAGGCTATCTTTCGATAGGCCATGAAATTTCTCTCTCGAAGAGGGATTGTCCGACAACACCTCAAGAGAGAGAGCGTATGAGTAGAATTTTATATACTTCGGTAGTGAGATCTATCATGTACGCCATGACATGTACACTACCAGATGTGGTATACTCACTAGGGGTAGTGAGTAGATACCAATCTGATCCAGGAGAGAATCACTGGAAGGTTGTTAAAATCATCCTGAAGTATTTAAGAAATACTAAGAACCAGTGGCTTGTTTATGGTGAATCGGACTTGAGACTTATAGGGTTTACAGACTCTAGTTTTCAGTCTGATCACGATGACAGTAAAAGTGTGTCGGGTGGATCGAGGTGACGTCGACCTTCAGAAGATCGACGGAAAGAAGAATCTGGCCGATCCATTCACTAAAGCCATTGCGGTGAAGGAGTTCGATGACTATAAGTCGATGATGGGTATTAGATACTGCACCGATTGGCTTTAGGCCAAGTGAGAGATTGTTGAGAATAGTGTCCCAAAGCCAATTGTCAGTCTGTTGATGGTTGTGCTCATTTTTGTATATGTACATGAATTATGAATTAATAAAAATTATTTTGATATTTTTCATCATAAAATGTTTCATCTTCTAATGAACTCTTATGTTGTGGTGAAGTCCTTAGGACTATTTAGACTCGACAAAGGAGGATTTATCGTTTAGTCCTTAAATCTGTTTGCGACCAAATGATACGTTGTTACCAAAGATGACAATGTTTATCAAGCATAGGTCGTTGTGTGCCATATAGGTTGGTTGTCCTCTTAACCAATGAGTGTGGAGACACTGGTATGGCATACAGGTGAGATGTAAGGGTACATCTGCACTGAACGTGACTGACTCTGGAGCTATTTCTGCTGTCAAGATTTGCTCCGATGGAATATGGATATAAATATCCCTCCAATCTGAGACCGCCACAGTGACTTGCAAGCAACTCACTGCACTTAGGCACTGGACTACCTGAATTTTTAATTCAGTGACGGAAGGCTGCTGGGTGTAGTCAAGTACTTAACTTGTCGGTGCGTGTATCAAGATGGGATTGACCACTCCAGTTTAGGAGCCGTGTACAGTCATGTTTCAATTTAGCAAAACCTTGGCCAGGGTAGTCTTTGTGAGGAGTCACAGGACTATTTGAGTTGAGCACGATTCGGATGATCTGATCAGGGTTGATAGTTTAACCCTGAGTCGTCCTAAACACAGGGGTCAAAAGGATAAATTATACAGTAACCATATTCATGTAGTTTTTGAGTGTTGCGATTGCAACTCTTCGATCTATTCGAACATCGGGTACCATTGCTAGATTGTCACTTCGATTAGTACAGAAATTGGTTCCTGTGCTACCGGCTTAGGTTCGAACCTGTGGGGTCACACACATTAGAGGTTCCTATCTGATCTGATGGCTGATGTAAAATCTTACATATTTGGGACTCAGTGATTGAGAATCAGGATTCTCTGATCACGAGTTCCACACATTTTGGGTACCGGGGTCAAGAGTACCACTGGTTTAGGACTCTTCGATCAGGGTTTCATATCAATGAATTCTGATGTCCGATTACCCATCGGATTTAGACTCAATATTTATGAGAGATTTAATTAGTGATTTGATTGCTAATTAACTCAATTTGATTGAGTAATTAATTTTGGATCAAGTCCAATTGAATTGGATTCAGTTGGGTTTGACCCGATTAGGTTAAGAGTTGACCTAATCGTCGAGATGGTTTGGTCCCTGATTTGATCAGGGGTTGGGCTTAGTCAATTCCTGATTTGATTAAAATTTATTGAGCCTAATTAAGCCTAATTAAGTTAGATTTAAATTAGTCTAATTGGACCTAACTTATTTGGTTCAATTATGTTGGTTTAAATAATTAAACCACCTTGACCCAATCTCCATGCGCCACCTCACTTCCATTGCACCCATTTGAATTCATGAGAAGGAACTTCTCATGAATTTTTTCCTCACGCCAAGCCCTCTCCACGCCCCACTTTAATGTGCCAAATGAATGGATAAGGATGATTGGTTGGCCATTCAAATTCAAAATAAAGTTTGAATTTGAATGGGCAATCAATTTTTGCACCTTATCCCTTTTTTTACGTCGCATTTATTACATGAGAAAAGATTTCTCATGAAATCACTCCATGCACAATTTAAGCCATGCCTCATGCCTTTAGTGGATAAGGGATGAGTTGGGATCCATTTGAATTCAAAATTTGATTTGAATTCAAATATGCAATTACTCATCTTTATCCTTTCTTTTGGATAAGATGTTTGACGTTGTTATAAAAGGAGGAGAAGAGTGGGGCATGCAAGAAGAAGATTTTTGGAAAAAAATTTTGGGGCATGAGGAAGTCTTGTGCGTGAGAAGAAAGTCCATATCCTTCTAAGAGAAAAAGAAAGAAAAGAAAGAAAAGTGGGTGCAAGGTTTCCGGTGAGTTTCCTAGAGTTTTAGCCTGGGGTTCGGGAAGTGAGAAAGTGAGCTACGAGTGTCGTGAGCCCACAAAATCTCAGGAAGATCTTCAACATCCTCTCAGGCATGTCTGTTGATGATCTGGTGCATCCAAAAAATCGACAGACACTGATCGAAGGAGTTCGATCAGCATCCACCGTCAAAAGGACTCTACAACGAGCTAGCACTCGTGAGGAGTCGATCAGATCAGAAGCTTCGTGTGGATGATCCACAGAGGCTAGATACACTGTGTGGCTGCATCGCGACGATCAGACTCTCCCGACGGTGATCAGATTACGGCGATCTACTATTCGCACAAAGATATTGTGTTCTGAACACATTACAGTAAAGTGTTTACTGTTCGAATTTGAATTTCAAATTTAAATAAATGTATGCTATATATCATATTTAGATCCTAGTGTAGGATAAATTCATATTAATTAATTAGATTAATTAATAATTTTTCTGTAAAATAGTGATTTTGAAAATATTTTAAAATTACCATTTTACCCCTACACTGAATTTTTTCCACAGTGAATTGATTTATAGTAAAAAAAATATGAGAAGGGATGTCTCATATTTTTTAGATATATTTTGGTGTAGAATTAGGAGAGGGTACGACATCTCTTGGAAGAGTCTAAGATCTCTTGGACTCCTCACCCAACGCTATTACATGCCAGTAAAAAGGGGGATATTTCTCACTTTTGTGTGTGTAAGAGATCAGAGAAGGAGTTCTCCATGTTGAGGGTCTTTGGGGCATGGTTCTTGGCATGAAAAAGAGGAGGAGAGTCCTCTCTCTTGGGGTGTGTGTAAAATCTAGTCTTTTAAGATTTCTTCCTTTGAGTTTGGGAGAGAGAAAAAGAAAAGAAGAAAATTATTTTCTTTTCCATCTTTCATCTCCTCCAGAAGTCCATCTTCAATCTCTAAAAGGATTTTAAAGATTTGAAAAACAGATTCAAATCAGCCAAGAAGTAGGTCTTTACGCGAGCTAACACTCTCGAGAAGATCGATCAGATCAAGGCTTCGAGTGGATTTTTCATAAAGATCGGATGCGTGTGTGGCTGTAAGCAACCAGTAAAGATCATCTTTACCATATCTTTCAGTAGCGACGATCATCAACCCATACTCAGGTATCGAGTTCTGAACTCAGATTAGAAGTAAATGTGATCTACTGCTTACATCCATGCATGCAGATTTTATCCTGTGCTGATTTTTAGATTTTATATACAATTTATCATGTCATATCATGTCATAAATTAGATTTGGTTTAGATTTAGATTCAATTCAAATCAAATTCATATCCAATTCGAATCAATTTTGAAAAGGCTACTGATCCTAATCCAATTAGGATTCTTATCCAAGTCCAACTTGATAAATTAACCCAATAAAGCCTTAATAAAATTAAGTTTAATTAAATTAAATCTAATTTAAAATAATTAAGACTTAAATCAAATCTCTCATAATTGCTTGAATCATTGATTTTATTTAATTCATCTCCGAAATCAAATCCGCACCTCATGTGCAGTGCTAGCTGGACATAGTCAGTATTTAATTTTATATGATCTATAATTGAATTCTCAATTAAGTTAATCTACATATCCAATCAAGTCTCATACTTTCAAATTGAATACATAAATATTTGGTGAATTTTTTTTATATTATTTGACTTTTGTGCGCGACTCTATAGGTTTGAACACTAAGTTGGTAGTATAGAAACTCCTTCCTATACTAATTAAAGTGACTATCTAGTAATGATATTCGACATTTGGATAGGTTGAATAATTACAAAGCAATATTTAAGAACCTCGACATATGGTTACCGCATAATTCATCCCTTTGACCCTAATACTTAAGGTAACCTAGGATTTAACAGTCAACCCTGAAACAATCATCCATTTCATATTTCAACCTTTCAAATTTATCACATGGATTATCCTGATCAAGATTTTACTAAATTAAAATACAGTGATACATTAACTTCTATAATTCAGAAAGATCAATCCCATCTTGATCCACACACAGACTTCGCAAGTACTTGACTGTACCCAATAGTCTTTCATCACTGCATTAGAAATACAGATAGTCTGGCATCAAAGCATAGTGAGTTGCTTGTAAGTCACTATAGTGATTTCAGATCTGAGGAACACTTATATCCATATATTTCACAAGTTGCTCTTAACAGTAGAGCGCTCAGCAAGTGAGTCACTTATTCCATGATGATGTACTCCTACTTCTCATCTATATGCCATACCAATGATTCTACACTCCTTGATTATGAAAACAACCAACATATATGGCACACAACGATCTACACTCGATAAATATCATTGTCCTATCAATGACGTATTATTTGATTGCAAACATATTTAAAAACTATTCGATAAATCTTTCTTTATTGATCGTAATATAGTTCTAAGAACTTCATCACAATACAAGAGTTTTAATAATAAAGATGTACATCTTGTGATGAAAAAATCAAAATTATTTTTATTCATTGATCAATAATTCATATACCAAATCTAATTATTTACAATAAGTCAATTGACTTTAGGATATAATTTCTAACAACTTTCACTTGGACTAAAGCCAATCGAGGCAGTATCCTATATCCATTTTTCACTTATGATTATCGAACTTTTTGATCTCGAGAGCTTTTATGAAGGAATAGATCAAATTTTTTTTTTTTTCTGTCAATCTTTTGTAGCTCGATGTCACCTCGATCCATAATTTCACAGAATAGCATCACAAAATGTGTTTGGTTTTGTGATGGGACTTGGACTCCTTTGCTTGAGTTATGGCTCTAGTACTATCATAATATAATAAAACTGGACCATCAATAGAGGAAACCACTTCAAGTCAGTGATGAACTTCTTTAACCAAATAGTCTTCTTTGCAGTATCAGATGCTGCAATATATTCCGCTTTGCATATTGAGTCAGCCACCATATGTTGCTTGGAACTCTTCCAGCAAATCGCTCCTCCGTTCATGATGAACACGTCACCCGACATATTTTTGTTGTTATCGTGATCTGACTGAAAACTATAATCAGTATATTTCATAAATTTTAAATCAGTATCTCTATAGATAAGCCATTGGTCTTTAGTATTTCTCAAATACTTATGGATTCTCTTCATAATCTTTTAATGATTTCTTCCGGATCAGACTGGTATCTACTCACTACTCCTAGTGAATAGACCATATCCGATCTCATACACATCATGGCATACATGATAGATCTCACTATTAAAGTATATGGGATTCTACTCATACACTCTCTCTTGAGAGATTGTCAAATAATCCTTCTTAGAGAGAAAATTTTTTTGATCTATCGATAGATAGCCCTTTTTGAAATTCTTTATGCTGAACCATTTCAGTATGGTATCAATGTATGTGGATTGGGACAATCCAAGCAACTTTTTAGATCTATCTGTATAGATCTTCATTCTTAGGATGTAGGATGCTTCTCCCAAATTTTTTATGGAGAACTGCGATGATAGCCATAGCTTTACACTTTGCAAAGCTGAGATGTCATTTCCTATTAATAGTATGTTATCCACATACAGTACAAGGAAGATGACTATATAATTATTAGCCTACTTATAAATGCAAGGCTCTTCTCCATTCCTAATGAAGCCATACATTTTGATTGTCTTATCAAAATGCATGTTCCAACTCTTAGATACTTGCTTCAGTCCATAGATGGACCTATGTAGCTTGCATACTTTAGATTCATCTGAGGATGTAAACTCTTTCGATTGTATCATATACACCTCTTCTTTCAGCTCCTCATTAAGGAAGGTGGTTTTGACATCCATTTATCAGATCTCAAAATTCAAGTGTGCTGCTATCGCAAGCATGATCCGGATGGACTTGAGCATTACCATAGGAGAGAACATCTCATCATAGTCAATACTATAACGCCAACGGTATCTCTTGAAAACTAGACGGGCTTTATAAGTCTCTACCTTCCTGTCCGCTTCTCTTTTTCTCTTAAAAATCTATTTACACCCTATAGATTTAATTCCTTTGGGTGGATCAATCTGTGTCCATACACCATTGATCTCCATAGACTCCATCTTGAATTTTATGACATCAAGCCATTTCTAAGAGTCAGACCTTTGCACAGCATCCATGTAGATGATCGGATTCTCGTTGTTCTTATTTTGTTCGACCAGATCATCATCTAGGATCAAAAAATTATAGTATCTATCCGATTGACATGGTACTCTATCGGTCTCCTTAATGGCACCTCTATAAGCTCTGAATTTGATTCTCCAATCAAATCTAATTCTGTATGTGCCGATATTTCTATCTCACAAACTTCACTAGGTTTGATTTTAATGGCATTAGTTCCTTCTCCAAGAAACTTTTTTTCTAAAAAAACTATCCTATTGTTGACGAACTGTTGTGCAGGATCTAATACCACATGGTGCAGCAGGAAGAAAGAAAAAATAAAATAAGAAACACAATACAAATATATGGATCGACCTCAAGCCTACATCCACGGGGCATGCAAGCTTCACTATGAGAGAATAAAATAAAATCAATACAAGAGGAACTCACTACTCAATCCTTATACAAGAGTCTCTCAACAAAAAAACTCTAAAATCTTCACAAAAGCTCTCTAAAATTTCTCTTGAAGCTTTTCTGTATTCTAAGATGTCACCAACTCTCCAATACAACAAACGGCTCATCAATCGGAGCTATATAGGCTCCAGAATCATAAAAATACTATTTCAATAGGAATATGGAGTTTCAATCAAATCTAGAACCATCTGTGACCGTCTGATCATGATCGACTCACACCAGAGTCGTCCGATCATACAAAACAGCCTCTGATCACACCTGATCATGTCCGGATTGAGTTCCAGCTGTTCAATCATGACTGCATGTGATTTGGACCGTCGGATCGTGCAAAAAATTGCTGGACCATGCGTGGACCATGTGTCTGGTCCACGCGACTTCCATGGACTGCTCAGCATCCCACGGTCCACAGTGGACTGTGCAGGTGCTGGGCCTGGGCTGGCCCACGCTTGCTCCCACACTGGGCCGGCCTGTGCACGTGCATCTTCGTCAGGCCTGACCGCACCACCACCGATTTTCACCGACCTATAGCCGGCCGTCACCACCTCGTGCACCATGCCACCTGCTCTGAGCTTCTTTTGCACATATTTTCACCGTTTGGACTGTTAGAAAATCGGGTAGGCAGCATATGTATATTTCAAAACTCTTTTTGATTGCAGCAAAAAATAAATGGATTAAACCCTTTAACTTTATATGCATAAGATCAAATCTAATCCTACCCAAAGCTTAGGAGAAAATAAATATATAATCTAAAATTTAAAATAAGTATGAGATCGAATCTCAATACCTTAGCACCGATAGATATTCACTGCTATCGATGATCACGGATTCGTAGATGCTCTAGCCGCACACTTGTCCGACCTCTATGGATATCTACTGAGATCAATCTCGAACTGATCTCCTCATAGTAAATTCTTCTTCTCCAAGTAGAATCTCAGTCTTAGAACTTAGATCAACACCTTAATCGAGACTGTGAGATCAACTCCTTGATCTGCAGCTTTCTTCTTCTCCTCGTTATTCGCTGTAGATGGACAGCACCTTTACTATTAGTGTGTGGAAATATAGGATGCCCAACCCTTGGGCATGGAAGAAAAAAGAGGGAGGAGAGAAGGCATGGAGAAGGGAGAGAGAGTGATTTTTTTTCACAAAAATTCTATCATATAGAAACCCTAGAGATATTTTCTTTATATAGGCACTATCCTAATTCAAAATAAGAATCTAATTATCTTAAAAAGGCACATTCTTATCTTATAAAAATTTTCTATCTTTTTAATCGGATTTATTCTCAATAAAATCAGATATAATTGATAAATAATCAGCCCCTTTAAGTAGGTACAAGGGGTGCCCTATAGAATATAAGTTAGGTAGTTGGGGCGCCAACACTTGGTGCTCCACATTAGGGTTTCTTACCATATGAGAGGGGGTGTGGCCCCTCTCTCTCTCCTCCACACCATGCCACATAAGAGGGGTGGGCCCCTCTTGCAATATCCTGGGATTTGGTGCCCCAGTTCCTGCCAAAATTGAAGGAAGGCGCCACCCATTCTTCCCTTTTATTCCACACACCACTTAGAGATAATTAGGAGATAATGAAGAGATAATGTTAGGATAATTTAACCAACTAATTAACTTAATCAAATTCTCTTGGGCTCACAATTAAGAGTCTAATTAAATCCAAATAGATTTAGGTCAGGTTCAAAACTATGGACTTGATCAAATTAAAGTTTCGAGAAGAATTAGGTTTAACCATGTGCTAGCATGGTTCTCATAAACCTAATAGGATTTCAATAAACCCTAACTCAATTGAAACTTCATAAGTCTAATTGATAAATTCGAGATTAAATCTCTTAATGTGTAACCTCATAGGTTCTATTCTATCTGGTAATGAGATATATTGTGATCTCTATCACAAAATTATCGAAACTCTTTTTGATGGATTGGAGCATTTTCAATTCTACCCTTCGAGGGCCATCAATCATCAAGATGATGCCCAATGAGTCTCACAATCCATCAGTGATACGTAGCAGTATGTAATGGCAATCCAGTAGAATGAAAGTATAAATTCTTAAGTGCAGTTATCATATGATTCAATTCTTCTATCGTAAGTCTCGACTTGATAGAGGTCATGGAGAACTCGTCAAATCTCATTGTCAGGCACATGCAAGATTGACTCGACTCAAGTTTATTTATGAATTTCGTAAAATTTTTTTTTTAGTATTCATACTTGCTTTGACCAAAAATTTTCTGAACTTAGTCTCACGAATCGCATAGGACTTCTCCTTTTCTACCATGGTCGATAGATTCCATCTAGGTGCATCCTACTCCAAACAGCAAACCTGAACCCATTGAAGCCAACATACACGCAAGAATCAGAATGGCTAAGGATCAAAGGAACATACAGTCAAACTCAGTAGCCTCACTGTGAATAGCCAATGACACCACAGGTCAAAGGACCACACACCATTGCTGATGCAAAATTTGAGTGCAAGGGTAAAATGGTAATTTTAAAACTTTTTCAAAATTACTATTTTATAGTGGAAATAATTAATTAATATAATTAATTAATATGTGTTTACCCTATACTAGGATCTAAATATGATATATAGTATGCATACATTTAAATTTAAAATTTAAATTCGAACAGTAAATAATTTACTGTTCTGTGTTCAGAACACAATACCTTTATGTGGGTAGTCGATCTCCGTAATTTGATCACCATCGAGAGACTTTGGTCATCGCAACGTAGCCACACAGTATGTCTGACCTCTATGGATCATCCACACGAGGCTCCCGGTCTGATCGGCTCCTCACGAGTGCTAGCTCGTTGTAGAGCCCTTTCGATGGCTGATACTGATTGAACTCCTTTGATCGATGTCTGTCGATTTTTTGGATACTCCAGATCATCAGCAGACATGCTTGAGAGGATGTTGAAGATCTTCCTAAAATTTGGTGAGCTCATGACACTCGTAGCTCACCTTCTCACTTCCCGAACCCCAGACTGAAACCCTAGGGTACACTAAGAAAAACTCTGCACCCTTTTTTCTTTCTTTTCTTTCTTTTTCTCTCGAAAGATTTTGGACCTTCACCTTATGCAGAAAGGTTCCTCACGCCCCAAACTTTCTCTCCAAAAAATTTTACGCACGCCCCATCCTTCTCATCTTTTTAAAACAATGTCGAACGTGTCTTATCCGCGTGAGAAGATAAAGACAAATGGTTACACATTTGAATTCAAATCGAGTTTGAATTCAAATGCAAACCAACTCATCCATATCCGCTTATGGCATGAGAAGAGAAGGGCGTGGACTCTTTGTGCATGGAAATGTTTCACGAGAAACCATTTCTCGTGTAAGTTATGTGGCGCACAAGATGGATAAGCATGAAGGCACAAGAGATAAGTTATCCATTCAAATTCAAACATGCTTTGAATTTGAATGGTTAACTAATCAGCTTTATCCATCAATATGGTGCTCAAATATGGGCGTGGAGAGGGCTTTGTGTGAGATAAATTCATGAGAAATTTCTTCTCATGAATTCAAATGGGCGCAGTGGATGTGAGGTGGCGTAGGGAGGGAGTTTGGGTCAAGGTGGTTTCATTATTTAAACCAACCTAATTGAACCAAATAAGTTAGGCCCAATTAGACTAATTTAAACCCAACTTAATTAATTTTAATTAGGCTCAATAAAATTCTAATCAAATCAGGAATTGATTAAGCCCAACCCCTGATCAAATCAGGGACCAAACCATCTCGACGATTAGGTCAACTCTTAACCTAATCGGGTCAAACCCAACTGAATCCAATTCAATTGGACTTGATCCAAAAATAATTACTCAATCAAATTGAGTTGATTAGTGATTAAATTACTAATTAAACTTCTCATAAATATTGAGTCCAAATTCGATGGGCAATCGGATATCAAAGTCCATCAATATGAAACCTTGATCGAAGAGTCCCAAACCAGTGGGACTCTTGACCCCAGTATCCAAAATGTGCAGGACTTGTGATCAGAGAATCCTGATTTTTGATCACAGAGTCCCAGACATGTAGGACTCATAGTCCACGAATATTAGGACTCTTCATCAGCCATCAAATCAGATAGGAATCTCTAATGTGTGTGACCCCGCAGGTTCGAACCTAAGCCAGTAGCACAGGAACCAATTCCTGTACTAATCGAAGTGACCATCTAGCAATGGTACCCAACGTTCGGATAGGTCGAATAGTCAGAATTGCAACAGTCAGAAACTACGTGAATATGGTTACTGTATAATTCATCCCTTTTGATCCCTGTGTTTAGAACGACTCAAGGTTAAACTGTCAACCCTGATTAGATCATCCGAATCGTGCTCAACTCAAACAGTCCTGTGACTCCTCACTAGGACTACCCTGGCCAAGATTTTGCTAAATTGAAATACAACTATACACAGCTCCAGAACTGGAGTGGTCAATCCCATCTTGACACACGTACCGACAAGTCAAGTACTTGACTACACCCAGCATCCTTCCATCACTGAATTAGAAATTCAGGTAGTCCAGTGCCTAAGTGCAGTGAGTTGCTTGCAAGTCACCGTGGCGGTCTCAGGTCAGAGGGATAGTTATACCCATATCCCATCGGAGCAAATCTTGACAGTAGAAAAGGATCTGGAGTTGGTCACGTTCAGTGCAGATGTACCCTTACATCTCACCTGTATGCCATACTAGTGTCTCCACACTCCTTGGTTAAGAAGACAACCAACCCATATGACACACAAGGACCTATGCTTGATCAACGTTGTTGTCCTTGGTAACAACGTATCATTTGGTCGCGAACATGTTTAAGGACTAAACGATAAATCCTCCTTTGTTGAGTCTAAATAGTCCTAAGGACTTCACCACAATATAGAAGTTCATTAGAAGATGAAATAATTTATAATAAAAAATACCAAAATAATTTTTATTTATTTATAATTTATATACTAATACATCAAAGAGCACAACCGTCAACAGACTGACGATTGGCTTTGGGACACTATTCCCAACAATCTCCCACTTGCCCTAAAGCCAATCGGTGCAGTATCTAGTACCCATCTTTGACTTGAAGTCGTCGAACTCCTTTACCGTAATGACTTTAGTGAATGGTTCGGCCAGGTTCTCCTTCCCGTCGATCTTCTGAAGGTCGACGTCACCTCGATCCATAATTTTTCGGATGAGATGGTAGCGGCGCAGAATATGCTTCGTCCACTGGTGTGCCTTTGGTTCCTTCGCCTGAGCAATGGCTCCAGACCTGTCACAGTAGAGCAGAACTAGACCAACAAGGGAGAATGCTACTCCGAGCTCGGTGATGAATTTTTTCAGCCACACCACTTCTTTGGCAGCATCTGATGCAGCGACATACTCCGCCTCGCAAACTGAATCAGCCACTGTGTGCTGCTTGGAACTCTTCCAGCAGACAGCCCCACCATTAAGGATAAAAATAAATCCCGACATGCTCTTGCTGTCATCGTGATCAGACTGAAAACTAGAGTCTGTAAACCCTATAAGTCTCAAATCTGATTCACCATAAACAAGTCACTGGTCCTTAGTATTTCTTAAATACTTCAGGATGGTTTTAACAACCTTCCAATGATTCTCTCCTGGATCAAATTGGTATCTACTCACTACCCCTAGTGAGTATGTCACATCTGATCGTGTACATGTCATGGCGTACATGATAGATCCCACTGTCGAAGTATATAGAATTTTACCCATACGCTCTCTCTCTTGAGGTGTTGTCGGACAATTTCTCTTCGAGAGAGAAATTCCATGGCCTATCGGTAGATAGCCTTTCTTGAAATTCTCCATCCTGAACCTTTTCAGCATGGTATCAATGTACATGGATTGAGATAAGCCAAGCAACCTTTTAGATCTATCCCTATAGATCCTCATCCCTAGGATGTAGGGAGCTTCTCCCAAATCCTTCATGGAGAATTGTGACGACAGCTAAATCTTTATTTTCTGTAATGCAGGAACATCATTCCCAATTAAGAGAATGTCATCCACATACAATACAAGAAATGCCACTATTGGACCATTAGCCCACTTATAAATGCAGGGCTCTTCTCCGTTCTTAGCGAAGCCATACGTCTTGATCATCTTATCAAAACATATGTTCCAACTCTGGGATGCCTGCTTAAGTCCATAAATGGACCTCTATAGCCTGCACACCTTAGACTCATCTGTAGATGTGAATCCTTCAGGTTGTATCATATATACCTCTTCGTCCAGCTCTCCATTTAGGAAAGCTATCTTCACATCCATCTGCCAGATTTCATAGTCCAGATGGGCAGCTATTGCAAGCATAATCCGAATTGATTTGAGCATTGCCACAGGAGAAAATATCTCGTCATAGTCTATACCATAACATTGATGATATCCCTTGGCAACCAGACGGGCTTTATAGGTTTCCACCTTTCCGTCTGTGCCCCTCTTCCTCTTGAAGATCTACTTACACCCTATCGATTTTACTCCTTCGGGTGGGTCAACCAATGTCCACACATCGTTGACCTTCATGGACTCCATTTTAGATTTCATGGCCTCTAGCCATTTCTCAAAGTCAGGTCTCTGCATTGCATCCATGTAGGTGATTGGATCCTCATCATTTTCATCAAGTTCGATAGGATCTCCATCCCGGACCAAGAAACCATAGTATCTGTCCGGTTGACATGGTACTCTACCAGACCGCCTTAAGGGTGCAAAACAATGGGCTTCGAATCTGATCTAACCAAATTCGGTTCAGGTTCAGCTACTTGTGTCAGTTTTTTCACCTATCAAACTTCCTCAAGTTCGACCTTAGAGGCAACAGTCCCTTCACCAAGGAACTCTTTTTCTAAAAAGATTGCCTTAAGGCTGACAAACACCTTTTGCTCATTAGCTAGGTAGAAATAATACACTTTGGTCTCTTTTGGATATCCTATAAAATTACACTTGTCACACCTAGGTCCAAGCTTGTCCGTAATTAAATGCTTAACATAAGCCGGACACCCCCAAACCTTAAGATGCGAGAGTACTGGCTTACGTCCTATCCATAACTCATATGGCATTTTGGTTACAGACTTACTCAGAATTCTATTTAGAAGGTAACAAGCTGATTCGAGCGCATATCCCCAGAGAGAGATCGACAGACCAGCAAACCCCATTATGGATCGGACCATGTCTAACAAGGTCCAATTCCTCCTTTTAGACACACCATTATGCTGTGGTGTTCTAGGAGGAGTCCACTGAGAGAGAATCCCATTCTCCCCTAAATATGTCAAAAACTCATTGGAAAGGTATTCACCTCCTCGATCAGATTGAAGAGTTTTAATATACTTTTCAGTTTATTTTTCTACCTCATTTCGAAATAGTTTGAACATTTCAAACGACTCTGACTTATACTTCATTAAATAGACATACCCATACCTCGATAGGTCATCTGTGAAGGTTATGAAGTAGAAATATCCACCTCTTGCACTTGAGCTCATGGATCCACATACATCAGAATGTACCAGAGCCAAGAGTTCACTGGCTCGCTCACCTTTTTCAGTAAAAGGTGACTTGATCATCTTTTCAAGAAGATAGGACTCACAGGTTGGAAGTGATTCACAATCACCAACTTCAAGAATTCCTTCTTGAGCCAACCTGTTTATCCTGTTCTTATTGATATGACCTAGCCTACAGTGCCAAAGGTAGACTTCTGACACATTATCTATTCTAGGACGTTTATCGGATGTTTGAACCACATTAACAGACTATGACAGTAAGTAAATTCCATTATCTAGTTGTCCAACAAACATTGTAACACCATTCAAAATGATATTGTAAACATTTTCTTTTATTAAAAATTGATAACCGTACATGGCCAAAAGGCCTACAGAAATAATATTTAATAAAAAGCTTGGACAATAGTGACATTCACTCAGAATTATATTACGAGAATTGATTACAAGGTTCATGATTCCTAAAGCTAGAATTAGAACTTTGCTTCCATCTCCAACATTCAGGAACCTCTCGCCATCATCAAATCTCCTACTGACCTGCAGACCCTGCATCGAATTGCAAATATGATAAAGGCTTCCGGTATCCAATACCCAGGCAGTAGTATCACAAATGAAAAAGTTGCAAGGTGTTATCATATAATTACCTTGCTTCTTCTTCTGCCTATTTGGGTCCAAGGAGGTAATGTATAGAGGATAGTTCCTCTTCCAGTGCCCCTGCTTCTTGCAAAAGAAGCACTCCGCCTAGCTCTGGTCGGGCTTGCGCTTCTTGGTCTGACCCTGTGCAGACATCCCAGCATGCGGCTGCACCTTCTTGTTCTTCTTCTTCTTGTTCTTCTTCCCTTTCTTAAAGGGTCGACGACCAGAAGAAGACCCTCCCACAACATTCACTGACTCCTTATGGAGCTGGTGGTCCTTCTCAAAGTTCTGCAACAACCCCAACAAGCCGTGGTAGTTCACTGCAGGCTTTGTCATTCGAAAATGAGTAAGGAAGGGGAGGAAGGACTTGGGCAATGAATTAAGGATCGCATCCTTACCGAGCTGCTCATGCAGGGGAAAGCCCAGTTTACTTAGGCGCTCAATCATTTCGATCATGCACAGTACATGATCGGTGACTGAGGCCCCATCCCTCATCCGAGCATTGAAAATGGCACAACTAGTTTTGTACCTTTCAACATCGTCAGGCGTGCCAAAGGAATCGTTCAACATTTGAAGCATCTGCTATGGCTGGACGTTCTCAAACCTGTGGCTGAACTCATCATTCATTGCCGCAAGCATTATGCACCGAATGGTGGTGCGGTCATTGAGCCACTTCTGGTAAGTGTCTCGGACCATGCCTCTAGCGTTTGAGGCTGGCTCCTCTGGTGTCGGATCCGTTACTACATAAAGGATCCACTCATGCTCAAGGATGATTTTTAATTTCGATACCAACTATCGAAATTAGGTCCCATGAGCTTGTCATTATCTAATAATGACCGGATGACAGGGTAGTGGCCATAGTTGCATAAAGAAAAATGAGACCTCTATTAGTATATAAATTATTAATACTAAAGACTTAGACTTTAGTCTAAAGTTTCTCCCAATATTTTTATGAACTGGTAGCCTCAACCTCCAATTCGAGGAATTACTTTAATTCCTTAGTGGGTACTAGAATCCACACAGACTACATACGAGCCCAACTTTGGTTGGTTAACCCAAGTGCATCTATGGGTAGGTTCATAACCAGTTGTTTCTCTAAATAACTTCTAGTAATTAATTTTGCCCTAGAACCTAATCAGTAGGCTTTGGCCTCTACTGAAAAGATCTGGTTAGGTCCAACCATTAACATGACTTGATTTGGTGAATCGGACTAATAAATGATCATGTCCGACTTTGGCCAGCCAACCTGACCACCATCAGAAAGACTCAAACCAAATTATCATACTATGAATGATAATTCCATTAGTCAATAAGCACCAGGCCTTTGGGCCTCCAATGATTATTAAACTAATGGACTCATTATCACTCACTTAATGGGAGGCTATGACTTAGTTATCACTATAACTTAATCATTTTAGGGACCTAATAATTTTGAGGATTTTATTAAAGGATAGAAGAGAAGAATAACCAGGCAATTTCAATCCTCCCACTGACTTCACCAAGTCAGATTAAAAGGATTTAATTAAAGCCGGTATTAGGAGCACCTAAATCAGTCACACTGATTTACCTAATGACATGGATGAGCCCTAATCACCAAGTGATCTAATCAAAATCTAACTCACCAGGTTGGCCAGGTAAGTGAGATCAGTGGTGGGGATATGCCATTAACTGATCAGAGATCGAATCAATGCGAGTAGCTCCCTCTTAAGAACCATTGGTCAAGCTACCGAACTTACCTTAGACACCAACCGGTTTATTAGTTTTAATTTGATCAACTTAGTAAATTGGGTTCCACTGCGTAGCCATGAATTAAGTCCATCTTGGTCTAGTTAAAGACATGGACCCATTCAACTATAACTATTGGAGTTGAGTCTCGAGTGTCCTTGACCTAATCTAATTCAACTTTTGATTAGATTTGATCAATTACTCTAATTTAGTCTATTTCTTTAAGCTAACCTTAGGTTTAACTCAATTATAGACCTAATCCATCTAACCCATTGATCCACAACTTTATGCAATTGTCTTAGGTCTTAATTCACAATTCTAGACCAACTTGACAACACTTAATTCTTTTAATTAAGTATTTGGACTAATGGGTCAGGGTTTGGCTTTTCAAAAATAATTTTTAAATTTGAAAGATTTTATTTTCTGTGCACCAAACATGTTGACTCATTTCACAAATAGATCAGCACATTTCATAAATAGCAATCCTATTGCTAATTACATAATAGAAAATAACTCAATCAAAATAAATCATGAATATTGCTTTAGATCTAATCTAACACATTCATGATAAATTTTACAATTAAACCTTTATAATTAAGTCCTTTCGCTGCTTCATCTGCATGAGATATAATTACAACGGCATCCCTACCGCCATAGGAGATCCCATCGAATGGGAGGAGAGGGCCTTTAAACCCTACTTTTCCCATATGACCGGACGGCCATGGCAACCAACCCAATTCGATTACTTGCTACTTGGATCAAGTATATCTAAATATACCAATTTCAAAATTTAAATTTCAAATTTTAAATTTCAAATTTTAAATTTTGAATTTTAAATTTCAAATAAATTTCAAATTTTAAATTTTTGAATTTCAAATTTTGAATTTTAAATTTTGAATTTCAAATTTAAAATTTCAACCAAATTTTAAATTTCAAATTTTGAATTTCAAATTTTTGAATTTTGAATTTCAAATTTCAAATTTTAAAATTTGAATTTCAAACTTTTGAATTTTGAATTTCGAACAACTTTCAAAATTCAAATTTTAAATTTTGAATTTCAAATTTCAAATTTAAACTTTTAGATTACAACTTAATCTATGCATGTAAATTCATATATCATATCTTAGAACCTGCTCTGATACCATTTGATGCAAAATTTGAGTGCAGGGGTAAAATGATAATTTTAAAACTTTTTCAAAATCATAATTTTGCAGTGGAAATAATTAATTAATCTAATTAATTAATATATGTTTATCCTATACTAGGATCTAAATATGATATATAGCATGCATGCATTTAAATTTGAAATTCAAATTCGAACAGTAAATAATTTACTGTTCTGTGTTCAGAACACAATACCTTTATGCGGGTAGTCGATCTTCATAATTTGATCATCGTCGAGAGGCTCTGATTGCCGCAACATAGCCACACAGCATGTCTGAGCTCTGCGGATCGTCCACATGAGGCTCTCGGTCTGATCGGCTCCTCACGAGTGCTAGCTCATTGTAGAGCCCTTTCGACGGCCGATGCTGATCGAACTCCTTTGATCGATGTCTGTCGATTTTTTGGATACTTCGGATTATCAACAGACATGCTTGAGAGGATGTTGAAGATCTCTCTAAAATTTGGTGAGCTCACGACACTCGTAGCTCACCTTCTCACTTCCCAAACCCCAGGTTGAAACCCTAGGGTACACTAAGAAAAACTCTGCGCCCTTTTTTCTTTCTTTTCTTTCTTTTTCTCTCGAAAGGTTTTGGACCTTCACCTCATGCAGAAAGGTTCCTCACACCCCAAACTTTCTCTCCAAAAAATTCTATGCACGCCCCATCCTTCTCATCTTTTTAAAACAACGTCGAACGTGTCTTATCTGCGTGAGAAGATAAAGACAAGTGGTTACACATTTGAATTCAAATCGAGTTTGAATTCAAATGCAAACCAACTCATCCCTATCCACTTATGGAATGAGAAGAGAAGGGCGTGGACTCTTTGTGCGTGGAAATGTTTCACGAGAAACCTTTTCTCGTGTAAGTTATGTGGCACACAAGATGGATAAGCATGAAGGCACAAGAGATAAGTTATCCATTCAAATTCAAACACGCTTTGAATTTGAATGGTTAACTAATCAGCTTTATCCATCAATATGGCACTCAAATATGGGTGTGGGGAGGGCTTTGTGTGAGAAAAAATTCATAAGAAATTCCTTCTCATGAATTTAAATGGGCGCAGTGGATGTGAGGTGGCGCAGGGAGGGAGTTTGGGTCAAGGTGGTTTCATTATTAAACCAACCTAATTGAACTAAATAAGTTACGTCCAATTGGACTAATTTAAATCTAACTTAATTAGGCTTAATTAGACTCAATAAAATCCTAATCAAAAATTGATTAAGCCCAACCCCTGATCAAATCAGGGACCAAACCATCTCGACGATTAGGTCAACTCTTAACCAATCGGGTCAAACCCAACTGAATCCAATTCAATTGGACTTGATCCAAAAATAATTACTTAATCAAATTGAGTTAATTAGTGATTAAATTACTAATTAAATCTCTCATAAATATTGAGTCCAAATTCGATGGACAATCGGATATCAAAGTCCATCAATATGAAACCTTGATCGAAGAGTCCCAACCAGTGGGACTCTTGACCCCGGTACCCAAAATGTGCGGGACTTGTGATCAAAGAATCCTGATTCTCGATCACAGAGTCTCAGACATATAAGACTCATAGTCCACGAATATTAGGACTCTTCATCAGCCATCAGATCAGATAGGAACCTCTAATGTGTGTGACCCCGCAGGTTCAAACCTAAGCCGATAGCACAGGAATTAATTTCTGTACTAATCGAAGTGACCATCTAGCAATGGTATCCGACATCCTGATAGGTTGAATAGTCACAATCGCAACAGTTAGAACCTACATGAATATGGTTACTGTATAATTCATCCCTTTTGACCCCTGTGTTTAGGATGACTCAGGGTTCAATTATCAACCCTAATTAGATCATCCGAATCGTGCTCAACTCAAACAGTCCTGTGACTCCTCACTAGGACTACCCTGGCCAAGATTTTGTTAAATTAAAACATGACTGTACACAGCTCCAGAACTGGAGTGGTCATTCCCATCTTGACACACACACCGACAAGTCAAGTACTTGACTACACCCAGCATCCTTCCGTCACTGAATTAGAAATTCAGGTAGTCCAGTGCCTAAGTGCAGTGAGTTGCTTGCAAGTCACCATGGCGGTCTCAGATCGGAGGGATAGTTATATCCATATCCCATCGGAGCAAATCTTGACAACAGAAAAAGCTCCAGAGTCGGTCACGTTCAGTGTAGATATACCCTTACATCTCACCTGTATGCCATACTAGTGTCTCCATACTTTTTGGTTAAGAAGACAACCAACCCATATGGCACACAACGACCTATGCTTGATAAACGTTGTTGTCCTTGGTAACAACGTATCATTTGGTCACGAACATGTTTAAGGACTAAACGATAAATCCTCCTTTGTCGAGTCTAAATAGTCCTAAGGACTTCACCACAACATAGGAGTTCATTAGAAGATAAAATAATTTGTGATGAAAAATATCAAAATAACTTTTATTTATTTATAATTTATATACTAATGCAACAAAGAGCACAACCATCAACAGGCTGACAATTGACTTTGGGACACTATTCCTAACAATTGCATCATCGAAAAGATCACTGACAAGTGAGTAGACATCCATATGGTTCTCGTATTGGTCATGCTCAGTGCAAGTTATTCTCTAACAACCATCCACACCCTCACCCCAGTGTCCCTACACTGCAGACTCGAGACTCATCTACCCACAAGAGAGGTGAACCGCACACCAATCTCAAATAGATTGATCAATATCCTCTGTGACGATCTTTTGATCGAAAGTATTTAGAAATTAACCACTAATTAATGTATGTCTCAATTTCTTAATACTTTAAAAATATACAAAAATCATCTTTATTAATTTTTAGGACAAATCATGGACACATAAACATGATTGGAATGAAAATTTTTTTTATTGATAATAAAAAATTATAAGTATAAGTTTAAGCTCAAGAATTACATAATGTGTCAACCAACAATTGACTTCTAGGATACAAATCTAACAAACTCTCATTTGACCTAAAGTTAATTGGCCATATACCTAAAACCCATCTTCTGAAGGTGAGCTTTGGTCTTCTGGTGGTTGAGAGGCTTGGTCAGTGGGTCTACCATATTTAGCATGGAGTCGACTCTCTATACCTCGACGAACTTCTTCTCGAGGTATTTACATATGATGTAAAACTGTTGCTCTATGTGCTTGGACTTCTGGTGAGATCTGGGCTCCTTAGCAAGGACTATGGTGCTGTTGTTATCACATTGTAGTGTAATGGCATCTGATGGCATCACACCCAGCTCTACAACGAACTTCTTAAATCAAAAGACTTTCTTAGCAGCTTCAGAGGTACCGATATGTTGGGTTCCGACCATACAGTGGAAAGTGATTTTTAAAACTTTTTAAAATACTCAAATCAATAGCTTTATCAAATAAAACTATCGAGCCGAACCCAAAATTCTAGAATCACCTTACCGAACATGATCAAAGCAAATTCAAGCATGCAAAGAGATAGAATAGTATACTTTAACCAAAATAAAAAAGTGACAGTTGGTGTTCTCCACAAGACTCCAAGGTAGAAGTCCTCCAACGGTGATCCACACAAAAGTTGGCCAAGGTCCTTCCTAATCGATGTGCAGTCGCAGTCTTGTCTTCTCAAGAATATTAACAACTTCAAACTTGCATCACAATCGCATCAAAGTCTAGTTGCTTTTGATCTTACCACCAAAATGACACCAAGAAGACACTCTTCAGATATCATACAACCTAAAATTTAATTTTTAGCTCCAACACATAGAAAAACTAAATTCTAGGGCACCCCAGCAACACTTGCTGAAAATCTCACTACCCTTGTAGCAACTTTTGCCATTCAAATTCTCTTTTTTTTTTTCAAAATTTTTTTAGATTTTTTCTTATGATTTCCACAGCCCTTCTCTCTGGCTTACCCAAAAATCTCAGCCATAAGCCATCTGGGGCATCCCCTATAAATAGGGAACCAGGGGACATTACATGGGTTGAAGGGGCACCAACTTTTGGTGCTCCAACTTCCCATGCACCAAATAAATTCACCAAATAAATTTTTGGTAATTCAAATACTTGGAGTAGAATTCTCTATATTCCATAAAAATTCCATTAATTTTTAGCATTAAAACATAGGATTTCTGATTTATCTTCTAAGGCAATGCATTTAATAAAGAGCCTTCTTTAAGAAGGACTCTTTATTTCTCACGTTGATTTGAGGTGGGCGGCAATTCTATTTTTATGTGACTTTTGGTGAATGTGGAGGAGTCCTTCTCCACTTGAAACTCATCTAAGTTAGATAAAGATCCAATCCAAATTGATCCAATCCCATTAGGTCAAAGCCAGC
>NC_026000.2:51753030-51943198 GCF_000442705.2 Elaeis guineensis
AGCTGAACCTGAGTCTGATATGATTAGATCATATCCGGAGCCCAATGTACCTGCACCATTAAGGCGATCTGGTAGAGTACCGCGTCAACCGGACAGATACTATAGTTTCTTGGTCCGGGATGGTGATCCCATAGAACTTGATGAGAATAATGAGGATCCGATCACCTATATGGATGCAATGCAGAGACCTGATTTCGAGAAATGGCTTGAATCCATGAAATCCGAAATGGAGTCCATGAAGGTCAACGATATATGGACATTGGTTGACCCACCTGAAGGGGTTAAACCCATTGGATGTAAATGGGTCTTCAAAAGGAAGAGGGGCGCAGACGGAAAGGTGGAGACCTATAAAGCCCGTCTGGTAGCCAAGGGGTATCGTCAATGTTATGGTATTGACTATGACGAGATATTTTCCCTTGTGACAATGCTCAAATCTGTTCGGATAATGCTTGCAATAGCTGCCCATCTAGATTATGAGATCTGGCAGATGGATGTAAAGACAGCTTTCCTGAATGGAGAGCTGACCGAAGAGGTGTATATGATACAACCTGAGGGATTTACATCCACAGATGAGTCCAAGGTGTGCAAGCTTCAGAGATCCATTTATGGATTGAAGCAAGCTTCTCAGAGTTGGAACATGCATTTTGATAAGGTGATCAAAACGTATGGCTTCATTAAGAATGGAGAAGAGCCCTGCATCTATAAATGGGCAAATGGTCCAGTTATGGTATTTCTTGTCTTGTACGTGGATGACATTCTCATAATCGAAAATGACATCCCGTACTACAGGGAATAAAAGTTTGGTTGTCATCACAGTTCTCCATGAAGGACTTGGATGAAGCATCCTACATCCTAGGGATGAAGATCTATAGGGATAGATCTAAAAGGATGCTTGGGTTATCCCAATCCATGTACATAGACACTGTGCTGAAGAGGTTCAGCATGGAGAATTCCAAGAAGGGCTATCTACTGATAGGCCAAGAATTTCTCTCTCTAAGAAGGATTGTCCGACAACTCCTAAAGAGAGAGAGCGTATGAGTGAGTCCCATATGCTTCAGCCGTGGGATCTATTATGTACACCATGATATGTACAAGACCAGATGTGGCATACTCACTAGGAGTAGTGAGTAGATACCAATCTGATCTGGAGAAAATCATTGAAAAGTGGTTAAAGCCATCCTTAAGTATTTGAGAAATACTAAGGACCAATGGTTGGTTTATGGCGAGTCAGATCTGAAACTTGTGGGGTTCACAGACTCCAGTTTCCAATCTGACCATGATGACAGCAGGAGTGTGTCGGGTTATATCTTTACTTTGAATGGTGGAGCCATCTGCTGGAAGAGTTCCAAGCAGCATACTGTGGCAGACTCTATTTGTGAAGTGGAGTACATCGCAGCATCAGATGCCGTGAAGGAAGCTATGTGGCTGAGGAAATTCATCAACGAGCTCGGAGTAGCACCCTCCCTTGATGGTCCAGTCCTGTTCTACTGCGACAGCACTGGTACCATAGTTCATGCGAAGGAACCCAAAGCACATCAGCGGATGAAGCACATCTTGCGCCGCTTCCACCTGGTCCGAGAGATCGTGGATCGAGGTGACGTCGACCTTCAAAAGATCGACGGAAAGGAGAACCTAGCCGACCCCTTCACTAAAGCCCTAGCAATAAAGGAGTTCGACAACCACAAGTCGAAGATGGGTATTAGATACTGTGCCGAGTGGCTTTAGGACAAGTGGGAGTTGTTGGGAAATGTGTCCCAAAAAGTCAATCGTCAAGCTGTTGACGGTTAAGTAACCAAGTATTGTAATTGATTTGTTAATAAATAAAATATATTTGGCATTTTCATCATAAGCTTTCATCTTCTAATGAACTCCGTTGTTATGATGAAGTCCTTAGGACTATTTAGATTCGATAAAGAGAGGATTTATCGATTAGTCCTTAAAACTGTTCACGATTAAATGATAGGCTGTTAATAAGGACGACAGCTTCTATCGAGCATAGGTCGCTGTAGGCCATATGGGTTGGTTATCCTCTTAACCAAAGAGTGTGGAGACACTGGTATGGCATACAGGTGAGATGTAAGGGTACATCGTCATTGAACATGACCAACTCTAGAGCATTCTGCTGTCGAGAATGTCTCTGATGGGATATAGGTATAAGTGTCCCTTAGACTTGAGATCGCCTCAGTGACTTGCAAGCAACTCACTGTGCTTTGGTACTGGACTAACTGAATTTCTAATTCAGGGACGGAAGGCTTCTGGGCACAGTCAAGTACTTGCGAAGTCAGAGTGTGATCGAGATGGGATTGACCACTCCAAGAGTTGGAGAAGAATGAGTCGCTGTATTTCAATTTAGCAAAATCTTGGCCAGGGTAATCCATCAGATGGATTTGATATTTTGAAATACAATGTGGACAACCTGATCAGAGTTGACAGTTGAGCTCTGGGGTGTCCTATGATCATTTTGGTCAAGGGAATGAATTATATGAAAACTATATCCGCATGGGTTCTAAGGATGTTGTTCTACACATTCGACCTATCCGGTCGTCGGGTACCATTGCTAGATGGTCACTTCGATTGGTATAAAATTTATTCCTATACTACCGGCTTAGGTTCGGACCTATGAGGTCACACACATTAGAGTTCATGATCCGATCGGATGGTTGATCAACGATTAAGAATCGTTCTAGGGTTAAATGATCAATACGATTGACATTTAACCCAGTGCAAGTGATGCAGGAAGATCGATTAGCAATTCGATTGCTAATTGGCTTAATTTGATTAACCAATGGGCTGAGATTAAGTATAATTAAATATTATTTAATTAGATTTGGTTTGGGCTTGATTGGATCAAGTCCAATTGGTTTATTGGATAAGCCAAGTGCAAGAAAAAACTAGTCCTAGTTCAACTAGGACTTGGGTCAATCTAATTTCTAATTTGATTAAAAAATTAAATCAGATTTAAATCTAATTTAATCTGATTAAATTAGGTTATTAATTGGATTAAGACCTATTTTAATTGGATTGATCTAATTTTGATTTGATTTGATTTGGAAAACCAAATTAAAACAAGTCATAAGACAGAATCCTAGTAAGACTAGGATTCCACCTTGCGCCACATAAGCCTTCTCCATGCCCTCTCTCTTAATTCAACGCCAATCTTCACTTATTTTGTGGGACAAAAGCCCTCTCCCAGATCTCTCCCTCGTTCACAAAAGGTCTCTTCTCTTCTTTCTTACATGGAAGGTGGTTTGGATCAAATCTAAAAGGAATAAGTTTGGATTTCGAATTCTATGAGATAGAGTTTTAGAAATCCAAAACTCTTTCAATTTTGCACCAAATTTATCCAAATTTTTTTTGGAATTTTTGTGGCTTTTAGGGTTTATATTGTACACCCTTTCTAGTGATCCATGTATGAAAATATGGAGGAGATGCTCAAGAGTTGGGCGTCCCTTAACTTGCCATGTTTGGATAAGCCTTGACTAGGTGTTTGACCTAGACAAAGACTCTATCATATCTCTCTATATAAGATGAGTTTCTTCTTGAAATTTTAGGAGGAGATAGAAATTTGAGATTCATTTGTGCCATCCAAAAATCAGAGAGAAATACCTTTGGGTCCTAGAGATATAAAAGATGCAAGTTTGGGTGTCTAGAGAGAAAAACGTGAAGAAGAAGAGGGTCTTCTTCTAGGGTTTTTGTTTTCATATCTTTTCTCCCTCCATCTTGAGTTTCCTTAGAGTGTCTCAGATCTGAAACTCCTTCTTCTACTTTCTATCTTTGGAAGAGTTCAAATCAAGAAGAAGGAGGCACCTGATCAACCATCAAAGAAGGATCAGCGCAGTACTAGCATACTGTGCTGATTTTCTGAAGCAGGACTTCTGATCGAGATTCGTGGGCTCGTGTGGATGACTCCTAGAGGTCGGACGTGTGTGCGGCTTGCAACATCATCCTTAAGCCCGGATCAGTAAGGTTAGAGCATCTAACTTGCAAGGTAATAGATCTGATCTATTGTTTAATACGTACATTAGATGTGGTATAAAAACATGTTGATATGATCAACATGTAGTTCATGCTATATTTATATATTTTAATTTTTGATTTAATGCTATGTAATAATCATGTAATAGGATCTTAGATCTAGGAATTCTCTAGTTTTAAAAAATAAATTTTGATTTATTTTAGTCTTCCGCTGTATGATCTTGAAAAAGTTTCAAGATCTAACCCTGAAACCCTAGATCTGGTTCCTACAGTCCCTACCTCCGTTCTACCAAAAGACCTCGAGACTCACAGTCGAGAGGATCTCCTAGATCAAAGGTTTCAAGAGATGAACCGGCAGATCGAGGAGCTCCGCCATGCTCCCCCTGCTTACGGTGAAGATATTTGCACTGACCCTCCTTTCTCTCAAATGATTATGCAGGAACCGATCCCGCCGAACTTCAAGCTCCCCCAATTCGAGAGCTACGACGAGACCTCAGATCCGGTTGATCACCTGAAGGCCTTCTGGACAATGATGCTGCTCCATGGCACGCCAGATGCCATCCTGTGCCGAGCTTTTCCATCTACCTTGAAGGGGGCAGTAAGAAACTGGTACTCGGCACTGAAGCCAGATACTATCTTCTCCTTTGATCAGATGAGCCACCAGTTTGCAGCTCATTTCATCAACAGCCGGCGTCCCCAGAGAGGTTCGGAGTCCCTCATCAATATCAAGCAGAAGGAGGAAGAATCCATCCAAACTTACGTCAACCGCTTTAACGCCACTGCGTTGGAGGTCTGAAACTTGGACCAGTCAGTTGCAATGGCTGTCCTGAAGAGCAATTTTCAAAAGAACGATCTTCTGTTCTCCCTGAAAAAGAAGTATCCTAGGGACTTCGCTGATTTGCTGGCTCGGACTGAAGAATATGTCTGAGCGAAGGAAGCCTTCAAGATGAGGGATGAGGAGGCCGCGAAGGAGCGGCAGGCGGGTGACTCTAGCAAGCCTGCAGCTGAAAAAGGACCGAGTGAAGCTCGACCACATTCTCGAACTCCCCCCGGACACAAGCGTATCCGCACTCCTCCTCAGACTCGTAGGTAGAGAAGCCCGGACCACAGAGTTCGGCGGAGCTCTCCCCCAGGAAGGTTCCATAGCTACGCCCCTCTCAATGCTCCAAAAGTCCAAGTGCTGATGGAGGTCAGGGAGCAGCTGCCAAGGTCGGAAAGGATGTGTGCACACCTCGAGAAGTGCAACCCTAACAAGTTCTGCCTCTATCATCGTGACCACGGTCATGATACAGAGGAGTGTATTCAGCTCCGAGACGAGATCGAGGAGCTCATCAGATGAGGTCGGCTCGACAGATTCATCCGACGCTGGCCTGAGGATAGGAAAGATCGGTCGAGGACCCTACCACAACTAGAGCCACCTAGGAGGGAAGAACAACCTAAAGATTAGTCTCCAATCGAGATCATCAAGACCATCTCTGGAGGACCCCGACGAGAAGTAGCCAGTGGATCGGTCGGACCATCTAAGCGGCAGAGGACTGAAGAATCTATAACCTTTATTGAAGAGGATGCCAGGAAAATTTAATTTCTCCACAATGATGCGGTTGTAGTTTCTTTAAATATTGCTGACTATGATGTACGCCATATTCTTGTTGATAGTGGAAGCTCTGTCGATATTTTATTTTATGATGCATTCTTAAGAATGTCCATTACGGATGGTCGATTAAGGCCGATAAGCTCCTCGTTGGTTGGGTTCACTGACGATGCTGTGCCGGTGGAAGGAGTAATAACTTTGATTGTAGTTGCAGGTCGGTACCCGAAACAATCTAGGGTGCAGGTGGATTTTCTGGTGGTAAGGGCACCGTCTACCTACAATGCAATACTTGATCGATCTGGTCTCAACGCCCTCCGAGCTATGGTATCGACCTACCATTTGAAATTAAAATTTTTTACTAGCTAAGGGATCAGAGAGGTCAGAGGAGATCAAGTTCTGGCGAGACACTGCTATAAATAGCCCTACAAAGAAATGGTCAGTCTGACCCCTGTTCGGTTGATGGACTAGACACCTACGACGATCTTGCCGAAGAACAGGGTGAGCCGATTGAAGATCTTGTCTCAATTTTTTTGAATGATGGGAACAAGGAGTATGTGGTGAAAATCGACTCCAACCTGGGAGAAGAGGTACGGACATAGCTTATCATTTTTTTATAAAAGAATGTGGATGTTTTCGCTTGGGTTCCGACAGACATGTCGGAGATTGATGCGAAAGTCATGGAACACCGTCTAGCCGTTAATCCCAAACATCAACCGATGAAGAAAAAAATCCGAGATCATACACCGAAAAGGCAGAAAGCAATAGCTGAGGAAGTTGATAAACTCTTGAAAGCCGGATGAAGTGAAATTTGAGTGCAGGGGTAAAACGATAATTTTAAAACCTTTTCAAAATCACTATTTTACAGTGAAAATTATTAATTAGTCTAATTAATTAACATGTGTTTATCCTATACTAGGATCTAAATATGATATATAGCATGCATGCATTTAAATTTGAAATTCAAATTTGAACAGTAAACAATTTACTGTTATGTGTTCAGAACACATTACCTTTGTGCGGATAGTCGATCGTCGCAATTTGATCACCGTCAGGAGGGTCTGTCATCGCAATGTAGTCACACAGTGTATCTAGCCTCTGTGGATCATCTACACGAAGCTCTCGATCTGATCGGCTCCTCACAAATGCTAGTTCATGACTGCACCTTTTTGCTGGCCGATGTTGATCGAACTCCTTCGATCGATGTTTGTCGACTTCTCGAATGCTCCAGATCATCAGCAAAGATGGTAGAGAGGTTGATGATGCTCTTCCTAAAGTTTGGTGGGCTCACGACACTCGTAGCTCATGTTCTCACTTCTTGAATCCTAAGCCAAAACCCTAGGGTACACAAGAAAAGAGTACGCCCACTTCTCTCTCCTTTTTTCTCTTCTTTTCTTTTCTTTTCTCATGCCAGAAACCTCTCTCACGCCACCCTTTTTTTCTTTGATCATCTGTGTGCACACCCTCTCTTATCTCCTTTTTAAAATGATGCAAGACCGTATCTTTGCAGCATTTTTACCGCGTGAGAGGATAAAGATAAGTGGTTGCTCATTTGAATTCAAATCGAATTTGAATTCAAATGCCAACCAACTCATTCCTATCCACTCTATGCGCGAGAAGAGAGGAGGCATGGCTTCTTTTGTGTGTGGAGAATTTACACGAGAAACTCTTTCTCGTGTAAAACAAATGGCGCAAGTTAGGTGGCGCATGGATTGGTTTGCACATTTGAATTCAAACTTTCTTTTGAATTTGAATGGCCAACCAACCATCTTTATCCACCCATATGGAACACAAATGTGGGGCGTGGGAAGGCCTTTGCGTAGGAGAAAATTCATGAGAAGTTATTTCTCGTGAATTCAAATGGGTGCCGAAGAAGTGAGGTGGCGCAGTGAGAAAAGTCAAGGTGGTTTGAACCTAATTGAGCCAACCTAATCAAAATAGGTTAAGCATAATTAGATTAAATTAAACCTAACTTAATTAGCTTAATTAGGCTCAATAAAATTTTAATCAAATCAAAAATTGAATAAGCCCAATCCCTGATCAAATCAGGGACCAAACCACTTCGACGATTAGGTCAACACTTAACCTAATCGGGTCAAACCCAACTGAATCCAATTCAATTGGACTTGATCCAAAAATAATTACTCAATCAAATTGAGTTAATTAGTGATCAAATCACTAATTAAATCTCTCATAAATATTGAGTCCATATCCGATGGGCAATTGGGTATCAAAGTCTATCGATATGAAACCTTGATCGAAGAGTCCCAAACCAGTGGGACTCTTGACCCCGGTACCCAAAATGTGTGGGACTCGTGATCAGAGAATCCTGATTCTTGATCATAGAGTTTCAGACATGTAGGACTCTTCATTAGCCATCAGATCAGATAGGACCTCAAATGTGTGTGATCCCGCAGGTCCGAACCTAAGCCGGTAGCACAGGAATCAATTCCTGTACTAATCGAAGTGACCATCTAGTAAAGGTACCCGACGTTCGGATAGGTTGAATAGTCACAATCGCAACACTCAGAACCTACGTGAATATGGTTACTGTATAATTCATCTCTTTTGACCCCAGTGTATAGGATGATTCAGGGTTAAACTGTCAACCTGGATTAGATCATCCGAATCATGCTCAATTCAAACAGTCCTGTGACTCCTCACTAGGACTACCCTAGCTAAGATTTTGCTAAATTGAAACATGACTGTACACAGCTCCTGAACTGAGTGGTCAATCCCATCTTGACACACGCACCGACAAGTCAAGTACTTGACTACACCCACATCCTTTTGTCACTGAATTAGAAATTCAGGTAGTCCAGTGCCTAAGTACAGTGAGTTACTTGCAAGTCACCGTGGCGGTCTCAGGTCGGAGGGACAGTTATATCCATATCCCATCGGAGCAAATCTTGACAGCAGAAATAGCTCTGGAGTCGATCACGTTTAGTGCAGATGTACCCCTACATCTCACCTGTATGCCATACCAGTGTCTCCACACTCTTGGTTAAGAGGACATCCAACCCATATGGCACACAACGACCTATGCTTGATAAACGTTGTCGTCCTTGGTAACAACGTATCATTTGGTCGCGAACAAGTTTAAGGATTAAACGACAAATCCTCCTTTGTCGAGTCTAAATAGTCCTAAGGACTTCACCACAACACAGGAGTTCATTAGAAGATGAAATAATTTGTGATAAAATATCAAAATAACTTTTATTTATTTATAATTCATATACTAATATAAAAAAGAGCACAACCATCAACAGACTGTCGATTGGCTTTGGGACACTATTCCCAACAATCTCCCACTTGGCTTAAAGCCAATCGGTGCAGTATCTAATACCCATCTTGACTTGAAGTCGTTGAACTCCTTCACCGCAATGGCTTTAGCAAATGGGTCGGCTAGGTTCTCCTTTCCGTCGATCTTCTGAAGGTCGACATCACCTCGATTCATAATTTTCCAGATGAGATGGTAGCGGCGTAGAATATGCTTCGTCCGCTGGTGTGCCTTCGGTTCTTTCGCCTGAGCAATGGCTCCAGAGCTGTCACAGTAGAGCAGAACTGGACCAACAAGGGAGGGTGCTACTCCGAGCTTGGTGATGAATTTTCTCAGCCACACTGCTTCTTTGGCAGCATCTGATGTAGCGACATACTCCGCCTTGCAAACTGAATCAGCCACTGTATGCTGCTTGGAACTCTTCCAGCAGACAACCCCACCATTAAGGGTAAAAATAAATCCTGACACACTCTTGCTGTCATCATGATCAGACTGGAAACTAGAGTCTGTAAACCCTATAAGTCTCAAGTCGATTTACCATAAACAAGCCATTGGTCCTTAGTATTTTTTTAATACTTCAGGATGGTTTTAACAACCTTCCAGTGATTCTCCCCTGGATCAGATTGGTATCTACTCACTACCCCTAGTGAGTATGCCACATTTGGTCGTGTACATGTCATGGCGTATATGATAGATCCCACTGTCGAAGCATATAGAATTCTACCCATACGCTCTCTCTCTTGAGGTGTTGTCGGACAATCCTTTTTCGAGAGAGAAATTCCATAGCCTATCGGTAGATAGCCTTTCTTGAAATTCTTCATGCTAAACCTCTTCAGCATAGTATCAATGTACGTGGACGGGGATAAGCCAAGCAACCTTTTAGATCTATCCCTATAGATCCTCATCTCTAGGATGTAGGAAGCTTCTCCCAGATCCTTCATGGAGAATTGTGACGACAGCCAAATCTTTATCCCCTATAATGCAGGGACATCATTCCTGATTAAGAGAATGTCATCTACATACAATACAAGAAATACCACTATTGGACCATTAGCCCACTTATAAATGCAGGGCTCTTCTCCATTCTTAATGAAGCCATACGTCTTGATTGTCTTATCAAAACGTATGTTCCAACTCTGGGATGCCTGCTTAAGTCCATAAATGGACCTTTGTAGCCTGCACACCTTAGACTCTTCTGTGGATGTGAACCCTTCAAGTTGTATCATATACACCTCTTCGTCCAGCTCTTCATTTAGGAAAGTTGTCTTCACATCCATCTGCCAGATTTCATAGTTTAGATGGGCAGCTATCGCAAGCATAATCCGAATAGATTTGAACATTGTCACAGAAGAAAATATCTCGTCATAGTCTATACCATAACGTTGATGATATCCCTTGGCAACCAGACGGGCTTTATAGGTTTTCACCTTTCCATCTGCGCCTCTCTTCCTCTTGAAGACCCACTTACATCCTATGGGTTTTACTCCTTCAGGTGGGTCAATCAATGTCCACACATCGTTGACCTTCATGGACTCCATTTCGAATTTCATAGCCTCTAGCCATTTCTCAGAGTCAGGTCTCTGCATTGCATCCATGTAGGTGATCGAATCCTTATCGTTTTCATCAAGTTTGACAGGATCGCCGTCCCGGACCAAGAAACCATAGTATCTGTCTGGTTGGCATGGTACTCTACCAGATCGCCTTAAGGGTGCAGAAACAATGGGCTCCGAATTTGATCTAACTAAATCCAGTTCAGGTTCAGCTTCTTGTGTCGATTTTTCTACCTGTCGAACTTCTTCAAGTTCGACCTTAGAGGCAACAGTCCCTTCACCAAAGAACTTCTTTTCCAAAAAGATTGCCTTAAGGCTGACAAACACCTTTTGCTCATCAGCTAGGTAGAAATAATACCCTTTGGTCTCTTTTGGGTACCCTATAAAATTACACTTGTCAGATCTAGGTCCAAGTTTTCCGTAATTAAACGTTTAACATAAGCTAGACACCCTAAAACCCTAAGGTACGAGAGTACTGGCTTACGTCCTATCCATATCTCATATGGCGTTTTGATTACAGACTTACTGGAATCCTATTTAGAAGATAACAAGCTGATTCGAGCGCATATCCTCAGAGGAAGATCGACAGACCAGCAAACCCCATCATGGATCAAACCATGTCCAACAAGGTCCGATTCCTCCTTTCAGATACACCATTATGCTGTGGTGTCCTAGGAGGAGTCCACTAGAGAGAATCCCATTCTCCCCAAGATATGTCAGAAAATCATTGGAAAGTATTCACCTCCTCGATCAGATCAAAGAGTTTTAATACACTTTTCAGTTTGTTTTTCTACCTCATTTGAAATAGTTTGAACATTTCAAACGACTCCGACTTATGCTTCATTAAGTAGACATACCCATACCTCGATAGGTCGTTTGTAAAGGTTATGAAGTAGAAATATCCACCTCTTGCACTTGAGCTCATGGGTACATATACATCAAAATGTACCAGACCCAAGAGTTCACTGGCTTGCTCACCTTTTCCAGTAAAAGGTAACTTGGTCATCTTCCCAAGAAGGCAGGACTCACAGATTGAAAGTGATTCACAACCACCTACTTCAAGAATTTTTTCTTGAGCCAACCTGTTTATCCTGTTCTTATTGATATGACCTAGCCTACAATGCCAAAGGTAGACTTCTGACACATTATCTATTCTAGGGCGTTTACTGGAGGTTTGAACCACATCTACAGGCTGTGATAGTAAGTAAATTCTATTATTTAATTATCCAACAAACATTGTAATACCATTCAAAATGATATTACAAAATTTTCTTTTATTAAAAATTCATAACCGTACATGGCCAAAAGGCCTACAGAAATAATATTTAATAAAAAGCTTGGATAATAGTGACATTCACTCAGAATTACATTACGAGAATTGATTATAAGGTTCATGATTCCTAAAGCTAGAACTGGAACTTTACTTCATCTCCAACGTTCAGGAATCTCTCGTCGTCATCAAATCTCCTACTGACCTGCAGACCCTGCATCAAATTGCAATTATGATAAGGACTTTCGGTATCTAATACCCAGGCAATAGTATCACAAATGGAAAAGTTGCAAGGTATTATCATATAATTACCTTGCTTCTTCTTCGGCCTGTTCGGGTCCAGGGAGGCAATGTATAGAGGACAGTTCCTCTTCCAGTGCCCCTGCTTCTTGTAAAAGAAGCACTCCGCCTGGCTCTGGTCGGGCTTGCGCTTCTTGGTCTAACCCTGTGCAGACGTCCCAACATGCGACTGCACCTTCTTATTCTTCTTCTTCTTGTTCTTCTTCCCTTTCTTAAAGGGTCGACGACCAGAAGAAGACCCTCCCACAACATTCACTGACTCCTTATGGAGCTGGTGGTCCTTCCAAAGTTCTGCAGCAACCCTAACAAGCTGTGGTAGTTTACTGCAGGCTTTGTCATCCGAAAATGAGTAAGAAATAGGAGGAAGGACTTGGGCAAAGAATTAAGGATCACATCCTTATCGAGCTGCTCGTGCAAGAAAAAGCCCAGTTTACTTAGGCGCTCAATCATTTCGATCATGTACAGTACATGATCGATGACTGAGGCCCGATCCTTATTCGAGCATTAAAAATGATACAACTAGTTTTGTACCTTTCAACATCGTCAGGTGTGCCAAAGGAGTCGTTCAACATTTGAAGCATCTCCTGTGACTGGGCATTCTCAAACCTATGGCTGAACTCATCATTCATTGCCGCCAGTATTATGCACTGAATGGTGGTGCGGTCGTTGACCCACTTCTGGTAAGTATCTCAGACCGTCCCTCTAGCATTCGGGCTGGCTCCTCAGGTGCCGGATCCGTTACTACATAAAGGATCTGCTCATGCTCAAGGATGATTTTTAATTTTTGATACCAGCTATCAAAATTAGGTCCCATGAGCTTGTCATTATCTAATAATGATCGGAGTGACAGGGTAGTGGCCATAGCTGCATAAAGGAAAATCAGACCTCTATTAATATATAAATTATTAATACTAAAGACTTGAACTTTAGTCTAAAATTTCTCCTAGTATTTTTATGAACTGGTAGCCTCAACTCCAATTCGAGAAATTACTTTAATTCCTTAGTGGGTACTAGAATCCACACAGACCACACACGAGTCCAACTTTGGTTGGTCAACCCATGTGCATCTATGGGTAGTTCATAACCAGTTATTTTTCTAAACAACTTCTAGTAATTAATTTTTCTCTAGAACCTAATCAGTAGGCTTTGACCTCCACTGAAAAGATCTGGTTAGGTCCAACCATTAACATGACTTGATTTGGTAAATCGAATCAATAAATGATCAGGCCCGACTTTGGCCGGCCAATCTGACCACCATCAGAAAGACTCAACCAAATTATCATACTATGAATGATAATTCCATTAGTCAATAAGCACCAGGCCTTTGGGCCTCCAGTGATTATTAAACTAATGGACTTATTATCACTCACTTAATGGGAGGCTATGACTTAGTTATCACTATAACTTAATCATATTAGGGACCTAATAATTTTTGAGGATTTTATTAAGTGAAGGAAGAGAAGAAATTAACCAGCCAATTTCAATCCTCCCACTGACTTCACCAAGTCAGATTAAAAAAGATTTAATTAAAGCCGATATTAGGAGCACCTAAATCAGTCACACTGATTTACCTAATGACATGGGTGAGCCCTAATCACCAAGTGATCTAATCAAAACCTAACTCACCAGGTTGGCCAGGTAAGTGAAATCAGTGGTGGGGATATGCCATTAACTCATCAGAGATCGAATCAATGCGAGTAGCTCCCACTTAAGAACCACTGGTCAAACTGCCGAACTTACCTTAGACACCAACCGGTTCATTAGTTTTAATTTGATCAACTTTGTAAATAGGGTTCCACCACGTAGCCATGAATTAAGTCTATCTTGGTCTAGTTAAAGACATGGACCCATTCAACTACAACTATTGGAGTTGAGTCTAGAGTGTCCTTGACCTAATCTAATTCAACTTTTGATTAGATTTGACCAATTACTCTAATTTAGTCCATTTCTTTAAGCTAACCTTAGGTCTAACCCAATTATGGATCAATCCATCTAACCCATTGACCCACAAGTTTATGTAATTGTCTTAGGTCTTAATTCATAATTCTAGACCAACTTGACAACACTTAATTCTTTTAATTAAGTATTTGGACTGATGGGTCAGGATTTGACATTTCAAAAATAATTTTCAAATTTGAAAGGTTTTATTTTTTATTCACCAAATATGTTGACTCATTTCACAAATAGATTAGCACATTTCATAAATAGCAATCCTATTGCTAATTACATAACAGAAATAACTCAATCAAAATAAATCATGAATATTCTTTAGATCTAATCTAACAAATTCATGATAAATTTTACAATTGAACCTTTACAATTAAGTCTTTTTGTTGCTTTATTTGCATGGGATATAACTGCAGTGGCACCCCTACCATCATAAGAGAACCCCATCGAATGGGAGGAGAGGGCCTTTAAACCCTACTTTTCTCCTATGATCGGATGACCATAGCAACCAACCCAATTAGATTACTTGCTACTTGGATAAAGTATATCTAAATATATCAATTTTAAAATTTAAATTTCAAATTTTAAATTTTAAATTTTAAATTTTGAATTTCAAACAAATTTCAAATTTCAAATTTAAAATTTTTGAATTTCAAATTTTGAATTTTAAATTTTGAATTTTAAATTTAAAATTTCAACCAAATTTTGAATTTCAAATTTTTGAATTTTGAATTTTGAATTTCAAATTTTAAAATTTAAATTTCAAATTTTGAATTTCAAATTTTTAAATTTTGAATTTCGAACAACTTTCAAAATTTTAATTTTAAATTTTAAATTTTAAATTTAAACTTTTAGATTACAACTTAATCTATGCATGCAAATATATATATCATATTTTAGAACCTGCTCTGATACCATTTGAAGTGAAATTTGAGTGCAAGGGTAAAACGATAATTTTAAAACCTTTTCAAAATCACTATTTTATAGTAAAAATTATTAATTAATCTAATTAATTAATATATATTTATCCTACACTAAGATCTAAATATGATATATAGCATGCATGTATTTAAATTTGAAATTCAAATTTGAACAATAAATAATTTACTGTTATGTGTTCAGAACACATTATCTTTGTGCGGGTAGTCGATTGCCGTAATCTGATCACCATCGAGAGACTGTGATCATCGCAATATAGCCATACAATGTGTCTGGCCTCTGCGGATCGTCCATACAAAGCTTTCGGTCTGATCGGCTCCTCACGAATGCTAGTTCGTGACTGCATCTTTTTGATGGCCGATGTTGATCGAACTCCTTCGATCGATGTCTACCGACTTCTCAGATGCTTTAGATTATTAGCAAAGATGGTAGAGAGGTTGATAATGCTCTCCCTGAAGTTTGGTGGGCTCACGATACTCATAGCTCACGTTCTCACTTTTCGAACCCTAAGCCAAAACCCTAGGGTACACAAGAAAAGAGTGCGCCCACTTCTCTCTCCTTTTTTCTCTTCTTTTCTTTTCTTTTCTCACACCAGAAACCTCTCTCACACTACCCTTTTTTTTTTGATCATCTGTGTGCACGCCCTCTCTTATCTCTTTTTTAAAACGATGCAAGACCGCATCTTTGCAGCAATTTTACCGTGTGAGAGGATAAAGATAAGTGGTTGCTCATTTGAATTCAAATCGAATTTGAATTCAAATGCCAACCAACTCATTCCTATCCACTCTATGCATGAGAAGAGAGGAGGTGTGGCTTCTCTTGTGCATGGAGAATTTACATGAGAAACTCTTTCTCGTGTAAAACAAATGGCGCAAGGATAAAGCTAGGTGGTGCATGGATTGGTTGCACATTTGAATTCAAACTTTCTTTTGAATTTGAATGGCCAACCAACCATCTTTATCCACCCATATGGCGCACAAATGTGGGGCATGGGAAGGCCTTTGTGTGGGAGAAAATTCACGAGAAGTTATTTCTCGTGAATTCAAATGGGCACTGAAGAAGTGAGGTGGCGCAGGGAGAAAAGTCAAGATGGTTTGAACCTAATTGAGCCAACCAAATCAAAATAGGTTAAGCACAATTAGATTAAATTAAACCCAACTTAATTAGGCTTAATTAGGCTCAATAAAATTCTAATCAAATCAGAAATTGAATAAGCCCAACCCCTGATCAAATCAGGGACCAAACTACTTCGATGATTAGATCAACACTTAACCTAATTGGGTCAAACCCAACTGAATCCAATTCAATTAGACTTGATCCAAAAATAATTACTCAATCAAATTGAGTTAATTAGTGATCAAATTACTAATTAAATCTCTCATAAATACTGAGTCCATATCCGATGGGCAATCGGGTATCAAAGTCTATCGATATGAAACCTTGATCGAAGTGTCCCAAATAAGTAGGACTCTTGACCCCGGTACCCAAAATATGTGGGACTCATGATCAGAGAATCCTGATTCTCGATCACAGAGTCTCAGACATGTAGGACTCTTCATCAGCCATCAGATCAGATAGGAACCTCTAATGTGTGTGACCCCACGGTTCGAACCTAAGTCGGTAGCACAGAAACCAATTCCTGTACTAATCGAAGTGACCATCTAGCAATGATACCCGATGTTCGGATAGATCGAATAGTCACAATCGCAACACTTAGAACCTACGTGAATATGGTTACTGTATAATTCATCCCTTTTGACCCCTGTGTATAGGACGACTCAGGGTCAAATGTCAACCCTGATTAGATCATCCGAATCATGCTCAATTCAAACAGTCCTGTGACTCCTCACTAGGACTACCCTGGCTAAAGTTTTACTAAATTGAAACATGACTGTACACAGCTCCTGAACTAGAGTGGTCAATCCCATCCTCACACACGCACCGACAAGTCAAGTACTTGACTACACCCAGCATCCTTCCGTCACTGAATTAGAAATTCAGGTAGTCCAGTGCCTAAGTGTAGTGAGTTGCTTGCAAGTCACCGTGGCGATCTCCGGTCGGAGGGACAGTTATACCCATATCCCATCAGAGCAAATCTTGACAGCAAAAATAGCTCCAGAGTCGGTCACATTCAGTGCAAATGTACCCTTACATCTCACCTGTATGCCATACCAGTGTCTCCACACTCCTTGATTAAGAGGACATCCAACCCATATGGCACACAATGACCTATACTTGATAAACGTTGTCATCCTTGGTAACAACGTATCATTTGGTCGCAAACAGGTTTAAAGACTAAACGACAAATCCTCCTTTGTCGAGTCTAAATAGTCCTAAGGACTTCATCACAACACAGGAGTTCATTAGAAGATGAAACAATTTGTGATGAAAATATCAAAATAACTTTTATTTATAATTCATATACTAATACAAAAAGGAGCACAACCATCAACAGGCTGACGATTGGCTTTGGGACACTATTCCTAACATCGGGTTGATCAGAGAAGTCAACTACCCAAATTGGGTCTCCAATGTGGTTCTTGTCAAGAGGGCGAACGGCAAGTGGAGGATGTGTATAGACTCCAAAAAGCTGAACAAAGTCTGCCCGAAGGACAGTTATCCTCTGCCCAGAATTGATCAATTAGTGGATGCAACCTCGGGCCACGAGCTTCTCACTTTCATGGATGCATTTTTCGGCTACAACCAAATCAGGATGGCACCAGAGGATGAAGAAAAAACTACTTTTATTACTAACCGTGGTCTTTATTGCTACAGGGTCATGCCTTTTGGCCTAAAAATGTAGAGGTGAGCTATCAATGGCTGGTGAACAAGATCTTCAAAGAGCAGATTGACTGTAACATGGAGGTCTACGTGGACGACATGCTTGTAAAAAGCAAATCCATAATGAACCACATCGCTGGCCTTGAGGAAACCTTCAGCGCCCTCCAAAAATACAAGATGAAGCTGAATCCAGTCAAGTGCACTTTTGGAGTGACCTCAGGAAAATTTTTGGGCTTCATGGTATTGGGGTGCAGGATCAAAGTAAATCTGAAAAAGATTCATGCCATCCAGAAAATGATCGTTCCAAAGTCAATAAAGGAAGTTCAGCACCTTACTGGAAGAGTAGCAGCTCTGAATTGCTTCGTCTCAAGGTCAGTCGAACGGTGCCTACCTTTCTTTCAGACTCTCAAGCAGCCGAAGAACTTCTGTTGGACCACTGAATGTCAGCAAGCATTTGAAGAATTAAAGAGCTACCTCGGCTCACCTCTGCTATTGGCAAAGCCCGAATCCGGAGAGGAGTTGTTCCTATACCTAGCGGTCTCCCCTGGGGCTCTCGTAGCAGTTCTGGTTAAGGAAGAAGCAAAAATTCAACAGCCGATCTACTACATTAGCCGAGTATTAAGAGATGTCGAAACCAGGTATACTAAGTTAGAGAAACTAACTTATGCCTTGTTGATTGCAGCTCGAAAGCTCTGACCTTACTTTCAAGGGCACACCATAACACTGCTCACCGACCAGCCAATTAAGGCAGTTCTGCATCGAGCGGATGCTTTCGAAAGGATAGCGAAATGGACAGTCGAGCTCACGAAATTTGACATCAACTATCAACCTCGGTTGGTGATTAAAGCCCAGATATTAGCAGACTTCATAGTGGAATGCACTATTCTGGGAGAGGCCGAACTTGAACGAGATGAAGCTGACAGCCCAGGGCTCCAGCTGAACTCCCCTGAAGAAAGAACAGATCTCCCTAATGGTTTTTAGGCCCTCTACATGGATGGTTCCTCTAACATGTCGGCACAGGTGCGGACCTGATCTTGGTCAATCCAGAAGGAATTATTGTAGAGTATGCACTGTGCTTCAAATTTTCTGCGATAAATAATGGAGCAGAATATGAAGCTCTGATTGCAGGACTGAGGATCGCCAAAGAGTTAGAAGTAGATCAGCTCCAAGTCTACAGTGACTCCCAATTGATGGTGGGACAAGTCAGCAAAAACTATGAAGCTTGGGAGGACAGTATGGCCAAGTATTTCAAAAAGGTAAAAGAGATCATCCCTGCCTTCGGTAGCTTTGATATCAAGCAAATTTCAAGAGCAAAAAATACCAAGGCCGACCTTCTCTCCAAGTTGGCTACACTTGCTCCGACCGAATTGCCCAAGGAAGTCTTCTTCGAAGTTCTGAAGTGCCCGAGTACGGAAGAACTGTAGCTTGTGATGGAGATCAGCCATGAACCCAGCTAGATTGACCCACTAGTTGCATACCTCAAGGATGGGGTTCTTCCTCATGATGTAAAAGAAGCTCAGAAGCTTAGAAACCAGGCCTCCCGATATATCCTTTATGAAGGCAAATTGTATAAGAGGTCGTACTCTCTGCCCCTCTTGAAATATCTCCGGCCTTCTGAAGCCGACTTTGCCTTGTGAGAGGTACATGAAGGAGTCTGCGAAAGTCACCTGGGAGCTAGATCTTTATCCCACAAACTGCTCCGACAAGTTTATTACTGGCCTACAATGTACCACGACTCCATTGAATATGTCAGAAAGTGTGATCAGTGTCAGAGATTTGCGAATATCCAAAGACAGCCCACCTCCGAACTTACACCTTTGAGTGCCCCATGGCCATTCGCACAATGGAGAATGGATATCCTCGGACCTTTTCCCATGACATCTGGGCAACGAAAGTTTCTCCTAGTGGTAATTGACTATTTCACCAAGTGGATCGAAGCTGATCCTTTGGTGAAAATCACAGAAGCTAAAGTGCAGGACTTCGTCTGGAAGTCAGTTTGTAAGTTTGGCTTACCCAGAACTCTCATTACTGATAATGGGTGATAATTTGCTGGAGCAAGATTTGCTGAATTTTGTGAGGACTTAAACATCTCCTATAACTTCACGTCAGTAGCCTATCCACAGGCAAACGGTGAAGCCGAGGTGACTAACAGGACCCTATTGCACGGAATCAAGGAGAGACTTAAAAAAGCAAAGGAAACTTGGGCAGATGAGCTTTATCATGTGTTATGGGCATACCAAACTACCCAAAAACTGCCCACGGGGGGACCCCCTTTGCCTTAGCCTTCGACACAGAAGCCATGATCCTGATCGAACTCAAGCTTTCGTCGGTGTGAGTCGTGGTATTCGATGAGCAGTGCAACTCATAGGATCTAAAAGCCAACCTCAACTTGTTAGAAGAAAAGTGGGAGATAGCTCAAGTTCGGATGGTAGCCTACAGGCAAAAAGCAGCCCGCTACTACAACTCCCGGATCAAGAGCAAAGCATTCAGAGCGGGGGACTTAGTGCTTCGGCGAGCCGCTGTTTCACAACCTCAGAACCAAGGAAAACTTGCCCCGAACTGGAAAGGCCCGTATGAAGTCAGGGAGGTGGTTCGACCCGAAACATACTATCTAAAAGAGCTCGGAGGAGCAGACCTTCCGCGATCATGAAATTCAAAAAATCTACGAATGTATTACCGATAACTTTGCCTTAAATAAAAGTTTCATATTCGTATATCTTTTCTTTTGACATGAGCTTATTACGACAAAGAGTAGCTCCTTCAGACAACCAAAATTAAGCATGTTAGGAACAGGAGGAGAACCTCATCCTAACATAAGCAAAGTCAAAGGCCCGGTTATTTAGAGACCGAATGGGGAGAGAGGCCCTTGCAACGGCCCTTATGCGCCCCCACAGCCATGTTAGGAACAGGAGGAGAACCTCATCCTAACATAAGCAAAGTCGAAGGCTTGATTATTTAAAGATCGGATGGGGGGAGAGGTCCTTGCAACGGCCCTTATGCGCCCCCACAGCCATGTTAGGAATAGGAGGAGAACCTCATCCTAACATGAGCAAGGTCGAAGGCCCGATTATTTAGAGATCGGATGGAGGGAGAGGCCTTTGCAACGGCCCTAATGCACCCCCACAGCCATGTTAGGAACAGGAGGAGAACCTCATCCTAACATGAGCAAGTCAAAGGCCCAGTTATTTAGAGACCAGATGGGGGGAGAAGCCCTTGCAACGGCCCTTATGCGCCCCCACAGCCATGTTAGAAACAGGAGGAGAACCTCATCCTAACATGAACAAGTTCGAAGGCCCGATTATTTAGAGATCGGATAGAGGGAGAGGCCCTTGCAACGGCCCTTATGCACCCCCACAGCCATGTTAGGAACAGGAGGAGAATCTCATCCTAACATGAGCAAAGTCGAAGATCTGGTTATTTAGAGATCGGATGGGGAGAGAAGTCCTTGTAACGGCCCTTATGCACCTCCACAGCCATGTTAGGAACAAGAGGAGAACCTCATCCTAACATGAGCAAAATCGAAGGCCTAATTATTTATAGACCGAATGGGGGGAGAGACCCTTGCAACGGCCCTTACGTGCCCCCACAGCCATGTTAGGAACAGGAGAAGAACCTCGTCCTAACATGAGCAAGGTCGAAGGTCCGATTATTCAGAGATCGAATGGGGGGAGAGGCCCTTACAACGGCCCTTATGTGCCTCCGTAGCCCTATTAGGAACAGGAAGAAAATCTCGTCCTAACATGAGCTGAAATTGATCATGTCAGGAGCAGGAGGAGAACCTTATCCTGACACAAACGAAGATCTGATTGTTTAAGACCGGATGAGGGGAAAAGCCCCTCAGCAGCTCCCCTACACCCCTACAATCCTGCTAGGAGCAGAGGGAAAAATCTCGCCCAAACATAAAGAAAGAAAAAAAAAGAAGAAAAAGCGACGAGCTATATCAAAGATTAAAAAAAAAATGAACTACATCCAAGACTCAAGGGACCTCGTCTCAACGAGGAAGAAAATCCTTGTCAAAAATCTCAGCCTCTAAGGGGAAGCCCAACACTGGCAGGAGAAAATAGACTTCCTTAAAGTAACAAAAAGTTCGGACCCCAAGCTCGAACACCAGGAGAGAGCGTCAAACTCGAATGGCCTTGAAAAGACCTTCAGTCATGAACAAAAAGGGTGAGTCAACCTAGCGATGACCCGGAACCTTCAAACAATGTCGACATCAAACAAGACAAAGGACAGGAGAAGTTCGGTAAGCAACAACTCAGAGCAATAGTATACAAGGTAATGAGAAAATTTTATTTTATTTTGTTAGTAAAGAACACATTACAAAAGCCTTTGAAGGCTAAAAAAAAAAGGAGAAACGACAAGAAAAGAAAAGAATACATGGAACAGAGGGTAAAAAAAAAAAGAGGGCCCTAAGGGAGCTCGACTTCTTCCGACTTCGAACTCTCAGTTCTAGCCATCATCAAGGATTGCTTTAAGTACTCAACTTCTTTTTCCAGTCCCCCTTAAAGGATTTTGCTTCTTCGGCCTCCATCCTTCCTTCATGTCTAGGGTTTCTTCCCCTCCTCTCTTCCTTCGCTCTCCATGGCGCCAAGGAAATCGAGGGCTTTGAGCCGAAATCCTGAGCTCATCTATGGGATCAGAAAGTACTTACGGTCGAAGATGTACCACAAGCGCGGGCTCCGGGCGATCAAGGCGAAGCATGGTCAGATCTGTCTCTTCTACTCTTGCCTTCTTCACCGACCCAGAAGTTGCGGCGCCTGTCCTCTTATGGACTTTAAGACTCTTGGTTAACATTCGAGCTGCATCTGCATCCATATCTACAACGAAAGAAGATCGGCACAGCTTAAGAAAAGTACAAGAAGAAAGGAGAAGCAGTGAATGATAAAAGAAAAAAAAAAAATATATATATATATACCGGTCGGGTTGAGAGGGCTTAGGCCGATGTTAAACAAGAGTTGCTCCTTTAAGAGGTCGGAGAGGAGAGGAGCTAGATAAGCCTTAAGTTTGTTGGAGGCTTCAAGGTCTCCCTTCCCAGGCTAGAAGCCCGACGGACGGAGTCCCTCAGGGAGCCCCAAGGGGGCAACCCCAGCTCCATGGTCGGACATCAGACATAGAAGTACCTCTCCTTCCAGTTGTGGATAGAAGAGGGGCACCTTTCAGCAACCCCTTTCTACCGAACTGGGGAGAGAAATACCATCAATCCTTGGTCGAAGAGTGACGCTTGAAGGTATAAAAATTTTTAAACAAAAAAAAGGTTGGCTGGACTTCGGCTAAGCGATAGAGGAAAAAAAATCCTATTAGAAACCTAAAGGAGTTCGGCGCTATAGAAACTAGAGAAATATTCAAAAAATAAAAAAGAGCAACGACAAAGGGGAAAAGCGGAAGTCGAAGCCCGACGCAGAAAGCTTCCTGATATAAGCAGAAGCGGCCAGGAGGAGGGACGCTAGCCCGGTCAGTTGGCTCGGAAAGCTCAAACTCGTACTCTGGAGGAACCCCATACTAAATCCTGATCAGCGAGAGTTCGTCCGAAGTCAAAGTGCTAGGAATGGTGTCTGGTACAAAGATCAGACGAGGTTCATCTACAGAACTAAGATTTTGGAGAGTTGGAACGGACGAACTCCTAGAACGGCTAGAGGAGGAAATGTTGGAGGACATTTTGAATCAAGAGAAAACCCTAAAAATCTCGAAAAAATTGAAAAAAAAAAAAGAAGCAAAGCGCTCGCGGGGAAACCGAACGGACGTAACACGAAGGATAAAAAAAAATAGGAAGAACAAGAAAGAGAGGGGTTCCAGAACTAACCTAAGCTAGTCCGAAAGATGCAGGAAAGAAGCAAGGGTGATGGGGATCGACCTGAAGAGTGCCTAAAACTGAGAGGGACATGCTGGAGGAAGACAAAATTCTTAGGGAAGAAGAAGGGCTCCAACAGAATTCTCAGGAAAGGTGAAACCCCTGAAGGAGGGGGGCGGATTTAAATAGGCAACAGGGTCCGGCGCAATAATAACTGCAGATCTCCTCTGGCCGATCTTTAACAGCCACATGGCCCACTCATCGTGGCAGGTGGCTAAAGGCAACTGACAACTGACAGAATCATTATTGCATCGTACCTAGAGTAATGCTTCAGCAAGAATTTTGAAAAAATCTTTTCGGATCACCTCGATTTGAAAGGACTCCAGCACCAGCGTGCCAAATGCCAAAATATCTGAAAACAATCGAGTACGAAAATTGAGGGAGACAACTTCGGCTGTGAAAGTTTTTCTGTACTTCTTTCATTCGGAATCCGAACTCGAAAGTAGGGAACTGGTGTTGGGTATAAAATACCTCCAGTCGAAGTTCGTAAAAGGCCGACCCTCCCAGGGCTCTTCCGGCTTCTGACCTTATGCGGTGTCTTTCTGAACTCCCCTGACTGTCCGAGCTTCCATAATACCTTCCGGACTTCTCCAATAATGAGCTCCCCCATTCATATATCAGACTGCTCCAAATGCTCTCCGGGCTTCATTATCAGCCGACTTTCTATAGTGATCGGCTACCCTCTGAATCTCTTCCAGACTTCTTCCTGCCACGAACGACTTTACTCTGAACTTCTTTCGGACTTCGTCAATATCCGAGCTTCTCCAACAGCAGGACTTTACAGTAACCAGACTCCATCCAAGTTTCTACGACGGTCGATCACCTTCCGGATTTCATCCGAGCTCCTACAAGAGTCGGATCCCAGTCGAACTTCTACAGCGGATGGATTCCAGATGAATTTCTACAACGGACAGGCTCCACCAGCCGGATCTCTACTCCAGACTTTTATTGCAAGCGGACTTCATTCGAGCTTCTACAATAAGAAGTCTCCATCCGAGCTTTCACGGCAACCGATCTTCGTCTGAGATTCTACAATAAGCAGCCTCCTTTCAGACTCCTACAAGAGCCGGACTCCGTCCGAACTTCTACAACAAAATTGAATCCCGGACTCCTCCAATGTTCGACTTTCTCCAGTGTCCTCAAGACTCCTCCAGTGGACAAACCTCTACAGCGCCATCCGAACTCCACTGTCGGACGATCCTCTGCCAGATTCCTCATGAAATCGGACCTATCCGACGGACAATCTTCAGACGAGCTTCCACATCAGGCAAATTTCAGACGGACTTCTCTAGCAATCAGACTCCTACCAGACTTTTCCAACAGAAAGTCCCCATCCGAGCTTCTACAGCAGATGACTTCCATCTGCAGTATCAGTGCCCAAGGCACCTGACAACAGTGGACTCGTTAGCAACCTCAGAAACATCTGAGCTTCTCTTAGATTGCTGAGATAGAGAGCCATTTCGCTCCATCAGACGTCCCAGCCGAGCTTCAGCCATCAGGCTTGAACTCTCTGGCAAGTCACGACAATGGACACTACCCCACTCCACCCTCTGTAATAGATCCCATGTGGCCCCACCACTCTCTGACAAGTCACGATAATGGACACCACTCCACTCTCCATAATAAACTCCATGTGGCCCTGAACGGCCCACTGACGCACTACTCTCTGTAACAAACTCCACATGGCCCTGAACGATCCACTACCAGGCAGTTACGGACATCACTATCAATCAGTTACGCTCTCCCGTCTATAAAAGAGACCCCCAGATACGTTCTTCTCTAAGCTCAAAACTCTATCTCAAATTCTGCTAAAATCTCATTCGAGTACTCCATTTCTGTTGAGGCAGAGTACTGACTTGAGCGTCAGAAGGTCTTGCTGGAGTACCCCCAACTCTGATTTAGACATTCCTTGCAGGTCCGACGGCGGCCGCGATCCCTTCGACTCCAGCTTCTCCAACATCGGCAGAATTCTGAACCAACATGATCCATAACCTTAGGCACCCAATAATTGAAGTCTCATGAATCTTATTCATGTAGGTTATTAGCAGATAATTAAGTTAGAATTAACTTATCAAATAAGTAATCCCAACGAAAAGAGGAATTGGGTCCAACCATGTGCTAGCAAGGTTACCATAAACCCAATGGATTTTTCTAAACCCAATTGACACTTCATAAGCTCAATTACTTATTTCAGGCCTAATTCCTTTGTTGTGTGACCTCATAGATTCAATTCTATCTGATAGTGAGACATACAATGATCTCCATCATCGTATTATTGAAACTTTTTTCAATAGATCGAAATAATTCCACTCTAACTCAACAAGGATTGTTGATCTAGAACAACCCTAGTGAGCTCTCACAATTCACTAGTGACACCTAGCAGTATGTAGTGGCAATCTAGTAGAACTGAAATGAACCTCTAGGTGTAGTTAATATGTGATTCAGTCTCTCTATCGTGAGTTCTGACTAGATGGCGGATCATGGATAAATCATCAAACCTCAACATCGGTCATATGATAGATTCAATCTGCTTAAGTCCACATGTGATTCTATGAAAACTCTTTTTCATCAATCACACTGCTCCCTTCTATGGTCATAGACTTAAGAACTCAGCCTCTTAAATTTCATAAGACTACTCCCTTCTGCTATGATCGAAAGATCCCATCTTGATGCACACCCCACTCCTACAGTAGACCAACGGTCGTCAACATCCACTACAAGGGCTCCTTGAGACTCATGTTGATGTGTCAAACTCCAGCAGCCTCACTATGAGCAATAGTGTCATCTCAGATCAAAGGATCAATCATACAACTACAGCATCGAAAAAGTCACTAACGAGTGAGCAGACATCCTTGTGACTTCTCATGTTGGTCACGTTCAGTGTTAGTTGTTCTCTAACAACCACCTGCACTCTCACTCTAGTGTCTCTACACTGCAGACTTGAGATCTATCTATCCGAAGAAAGTGATCCATGTACTGGTCTATTTAGATCAATCACCATCCCCATGATGATCCTATGACCAGGAGTAATTTAGGAATCAACAATCAATGACATATGCCTCAAATTCTTAACTCTTTGAGAATATGTGTCATTATCTTGTTAATCCCTTAGATGATTCATGGACACAGACATGAATGGTAATATAACTATCCAATAAGTATAAAATCATGTTCTAGAAATATGAAATGTATCAGTCAAGATTGGTTTCTAGGGCATACATCCAACAATCTTTCACTTGCACTAAAGCCAATCTGCCATATACCAAGCCCTATCTTCACAAAACAGGCTATAGTCTTAGGCTAGCCAAGTGACTTATTAGTGGATCATCTACATCACATGTGGAGTTTGCTCTCTTCACCTCTATATATTTCTACTCGAGGTAGTTGTGTGTTCTGCTATTCTATGTGCTTGAATATCTGGTGAAACCTAGGCTCCTTAGTAAGGGCTATGGTGCCATTATCTTTGTAGTATAGTGTCACGATATCTGATGGTATGACAACTAATTCTGTAACTAACATTACAACCAGAATGTATCCTACACATCTACAGTGTACTTAGCTTCTATTGATCGATTATTTAAAATTCTTCCAAGATATCGATATAGGAACACATCCATGATGTAGATATTCTACCATCAACGTTAGACATAAAGTCTAAATTGGTATATCCTCCCACTTCTAGCTTTGATCCTTCTCCAAATATGTCCTCAGTTCTTGTTAAGAGCTTAAGGATATTTTCACAGCAATTCAGCACTCACAGCCTGGATACAACTGATATCTACTTGTGACAATCATGGTATAATCAGTTCAAGTATATTATGGCATACGACTATGTCCGAGAGGGTAGCAGACCCCTCTTCGAGATTTTTATGCTGAACGCTTTCAGCATTCGATCTCTGTACTTTATCTGTAAAAATACAAGCATCCAATTGCATCTATCTCTATAGATCTTTAGGATGCTCACTTTATGACTTTCATGGAGAAATCTATATTCAATCATATTTTAACCAATGTCAGTATTGGACACTTCCACTGACCCTTTTGAAACCCATAATTCATTATATCTGATCAAATAATTTGATCATATCATTGAAATGAATGTTCCGACTCTAAGGGTATTGTGGTCTTTGTGATCATTTATCACAAGAAATAAAATCTATAGGCTATTTCATATAGAAATATTCAAAATATCTCTACTCAGAAAAGCTATTTCATATCCTTTCTTGGAGTCGATGTCTCACATCACCTCGTTGTAGGTTCTGGAATCATCTCTATGTTTCCTATCCCCCATAAGAAATGATTTTTTCTACATCCTCTGTTAAGCATACTCAAGTACCTTTCGAGAGGATTGAAGATCCTACTATGTGTATGAGGTGGAGAAGGAATACATATCTACTGGCTCATGATTAATATGTTCTTAAGGTCCCAAGGCTCCCCGCACTTCAGAGACACTCTCTTAGAGCTTAACTTTCCTCCCACTGCTTTATCTTGGTTAAATATTTTTTCAAGAAGATAGCATTGAGTCACAATCACATTGTAATCCCATCAAAAAATAATATCCCAAACTCTTTTAGAAAGAGCTTTATAGACCTATCCTCTAACATATCCACCTTCTATCCAAGACACAGGCTGGATATCCTTGAATCTTAAAATAATCAAGATTCAATTCTCACCATGTCATATCTTATATGGTGTGGTAGGAATAGGTTTAGAGAGAACTCAATTTCATAAGAAATAAAGTATGTCCCTAAGAAATATAAATAAATCAGTAAATTTTATTATGGATCAGATCATATTTCATATAGTCCCATGACTCTTCTTATCTCATTGAGCTGAGATTTACTAAGAGGGGTCCAATATGAAACAATACCATTTTATGAGATAATCGAGAAGTTTCTTTCAATGGTATTGCATCCTCGATCCGATCGAAGTACCTTCAGAAATTTTTTGATTTATTTCTCTATTTATATTTGAATTCTTTGAATCTTTTAAAAATTTTAGATTTATATCTCATATACAAAGTAGAGACATCTCTTTGGTTAGCACATCACATGGGCTACACACATCAAATGTGTACAAAGATAAGTATCTCAGTGGTCTTTTTTCTCTTATCCCACAAGAGTAGCTTGATCATATTTTCTCAAAGAGATGATGCACAAACTAGATTTGACTCAACAGTCAATGAGCCCAAGCCCATATTTTTTTAGTTTGTTAATCATTTCTTCTCCAATATGACTCAGCTATAGGTTCCACATATACTTTAAATTTTATCTCAATTTTAGATCTCTCAGATCTAATGGTATTCACTGATTGCTTAATTAAGTTCATATATGCATGAACATGCAAATGATAGAGACTATCTCTAAGAACTAAATTCAAATGATGATCGCAAAGGATAGATACCCATCACCGTAGTAGCAACTGTTGCTCTATAGCTAATTCAAGGGTTACTTTCTCAAGCCTCTACCTTTCCATCGACTCTACACTAGAGTCTATAGCTTAACTAGGAGAAGAAAAAATCGTAAGGATAGTATTGAGCAATTTCGATATACCTACTCTAGGCGTGTCTTTGTTTCTTTAGGCTCTCTCGGTATTTACCTCTGAACTCTTTCAAGGTTCTTTTGTTATCAATATTTTGATCAATTCAGATAAAGTGTCATGATGGTCTTTTATATGGTAGTTTACTATAAACTATCCATATAAACTAATCAGGAATCGTAAGATCAAATCCATAAGCAATTTTTTATGCATGATCATGTCGAACCTTTTAAGCTTTTTAATGTCCTCGATCATTTCAAATAACGATCATAGACTGACTGCTCATCATGCATCATATACATTGTGCGACTCTGATCACCTCACAATACTTGTGGATGAATCAACATATCGTTGGCAGTATACATGTACTCATGCATAGCATCTATCTTTATTGTCATTGTCCATCCACTCGTCAAATATAGCTCGTTGACTATGGGTTGGAGGGTTGTTAACATTAGAATAACTTAGTAGAGAATATTACTTAATTTTTTAAAATTAAAAATAATTCTTAAGTTTGTAAGCCAGTCTATGTACTTGATTTTGGTTAATTGGTTGATATCTAGAATTCAAGCTAAAGGATTGGAAGCTGACATAATGAACAGCAAAGAGCAAAAATTCTAATAGGGTGTTTGTATTTATTTTATAATTTTACTCTATAGATTTTTAGATGCAAAAAGAGACTCCCACTATTTTATCAGAACTTCCACACTCTTTGAGTGGAGAAACAAAAATTCTAACGTGATAATTATATTTTTAGTAGGTGTTGTGGTCCCACCGATGCCGTGTACCTCACCTAACAGTTATTGGTAATACGAATAAACACCGATGCATGGACAACTCTTTGTCCAGATACTTCTCTAAGCATATTGCAGCCACTTGATCTCTAAGTCATGTGGGCTCATCTAATAGTTATTGCCCGCACTTCTTAGTTAAGTCAGACCCACCGTTCACAAGTAGGTGTAAAGCCATCATTGGGTCTTTACCTAATAGTTATTAGATCCAACCCCATCTTTTTACTCCGTAGCAACTCTTTGCTAATAGAGTGGTTGCGTGTTCCTGATACAACTGAACTACTGTGATCAGTCGAGAATAATCAATGTCAGTAGCATGTCCGTACATCTACAATAGTGGAAGACCTTGGACTTAATATTTATAGAGAGATTTAGATTTAGATCTCATTTAATCAGTCATCACATGATTAATGTAATTGGCATGGGCTAAATCAAACTACCAAGCAACCATATTTGTGACTCAATCTTTCAAATTGGCTAGATAAGTGGAGATTAGTGGGGGTCCCTCCATTTCTTTCTTTAGACACCAATAAATTGGCCAGATAAGTAAACAGAATCAATTAAATAATCACTTTTTAATTACTTATCTTAGACACCAATTGAATAATTGATCAGAATTGGTTAGCTCAAGTGAATCGGGCTCAAATCAACAAGCCAAATTAGGTCATTAGGTTAATCAATTCTACATATGGGACTCAATCAATTTGATCAACAATAATTGTATGATCATTAACTTAATTGATCTAACTCAATTTAATACTTGACTCAGTTTAACTAATTACTTAATCGAATTAGACCCATATGTCCAAAATCAAAAATCTTAGATGTAATCTTATTATATGATCTAATTTTTGATTTTCTCATGATCAAAATTCTCATACACAAACATAAATTTTAGATTCTAAAATCATATTTTAGATCTAAATACTTTGTATGAAAGTAAGTATTAAAATATGAAAATAATTTTTAAGTTCTAACATACAAACATATATCACATATATACATGTAAAATCAGATCTTAAATAAAATTTCAGATCTAAACATGATATTATATATCTCATACACTAATCATAGATCAGATTAAAGTTAAATTTATGATCTAAATATACAATCATATATCATACATATGAATTAAAATTCAGATCACAAAAAAATTTAGGTTTCATGCATGTATCTATTTCACATGAACTAGAACTCTTTCTAAATCAATTTTCAGATCTATTCATGCATCAACATATCAACTATATATTTTAAATTAAATTTAAAATTAAATTTTAAATTTAAAGATCTATCCATACATCTCATGTATCAAGAAAAAATTAATTTTAAAATCTTTTTAAAAATATGTATATTAAAATTCAGCATATGAAAATCCATGGCTCTGATACCACTATTGGATTTTGGGGTTTGATGCATGCATATGTGTTTCAAAAATTTTATTTTCAAAATACTATAGTGGAGAATAAGATTAAAATAATTTTAATCTTAGTTTTACATATATAAAAATATAAAACCATATGATCTATTTCATATGCTAAAATTGATATATGCTAAATTCAGATTGTGATAAAATCACATATCTGTTTCACAATCTCTTTCTTCAAAACTAGATCTGGAAGAGAAGAGGCTCTCTCTTAGCCATACAAGGGTTTAGTCTCTATGAGTATCTACTCAAGATTAGCCTGGAGCAGTTCTTTTTAATCTGAATTTTAGTTCTCCAAAATTCTGCCTGCTGAATCTAAACGAGGTCTAGATCGCGATCAATACTTGATCTTTCTCTTTGATCTTCTTCTTCTCTTCTTCTCTAGAGTTTTTTCTTACTATGTGCTATTACTAGATGTTAGAAACCAACAAAAAAGAGGCACCCAAACTCCTTTGGGCATGGAGCTCCTTGGGATGCGCATTCCAAGAAAGGGGTGTATAGAACACCCAAGAGGAGAGAAAGGGAGAGGAAGAGAGGGCGTGGGGAGAGCCTTTGGGTGGGAAGGATTGCTGGTTTTGATGCTCTAAAAATCTTAGAAGAGGTCCCTTTAAATAGGCATAAGGATTGAATCCTATTCAATCTCATAATATAAGTCTTATTTGCATTAGGATTCTTATTAACTTAAGTTATCCAACTTACATTAGGAAGCCCATTAGGTGCTAACAATTGGAGCCCTTGCATCCATAATTAGACACCCCTAAATATACTCAAAAGATACCCCATATGAAAATAAAAGGCCCTCTAATCAATGGACATGCTCAAATTGATCAAATCAAGGTGGCGCCCCATAATAACTATCAAGAAGATTCATAAGGGACTTACATCCTTAATTTATGTGATCCATAACCTTAGACACCCAATAATTGAAGTCTCATAAATCTTATTCATATAGGTTATTAGCAGATAATTAAGTTAGAATTAACTTATCAAATGAGTAATTCCAACAGAAAGAAGAATTGGATCCAACCATGTACTAGCAAGGTTACCATGAATCCAATAGATATCTCTAAATCTAATTGACACTTCATAAGCTCAATTACTTATTCCAGGCCTAATCTCTTTATTGCATAACCTCATAGGTTTAATTCTATCTGGTAGTGAGATATATAATAATCTCTATAATCGTATCATTGAAACTCTTTTCAATGGGTCGAATAATTGCACTTTAACTAAACAAGGATTGTCGATCCAGAACAACCCTAGTGAGCTCTCACAATCTACTAGTGATACCCAGCAGTATGTAGTGGCAACCTAGTAGAACTGAAATAAACTTCTAGGTATAGTTAACATGTGATTCAGTTCCTCTATCGTGAGTCCCGACTAGATGGTAGGTCATGAATAAATTATCAAACCTCAACATCAATCATATGATAGATTCAATCAGCTTAAGTCCGTATGTGATTCTATAAAAACTCTTTTACATCAATCACACTGCTATGGCCATAGACTTAAAGACTCATCCTCTTAAATCTCATAGGACTACTCTCTTCTGTTAGGATCGATAGATCCCATCTTGATGCACACTCTACTTCTACAGTGGACCAACTGTCACCAACACTACTACAAGGGCTCCTTGAGATCCATGTTGATATGTCAGTCAAACTCCAGCAGTCTCACTGCAAGTAGTAGTGTCATCTCAAGTTAAAGGATCATCATACAACTACAGCATCGAGAAAGCCACTAACGAGTGAGCAGACATCCATGTGACTTCTTATGTTGGTCACACTCAGTGGTAGTTATTCTCTAACAACCACCCGCATTCACTTTCCAGTGTTTCTATACTGCAGACTCGAGATGCATCTATCCGAAGGAAGTGATCTATGCACTGAACTATCCAGATCAATCACCATCCCATGATGATTTTATGACCAGGAGCAATTTAAGAATCAACCATCAATGATATATGCCTCAAATTCTCAATTCTTTGAGAATATGTGTCATCATCTTGTTAATCCCTTGGATGATTCATAGATACATAGATATGAATGATAATATAACTGCCTAATAAGTATAAAATCATATTCTAAAAATATGAAATACGTCAGTCAAGATTGGCTTCTGGGGCATACATCCAACAATGTATGCTCGATGGAGAGGGTGGTTGATCTCACAATCATTTATATGGTGACACTAATACAAGAATGTAGGTGCTCATTAGAGAATAAGTTCATGAAATTGATCTACAAAAAGAACATCTGATGAGCTTTCAGCATATCAATAGATGGTTTTTTAGTGGGAGTGGTGCATGTGATCTTTTGACTTGAGATCACTATGGTACCTTATGTACATAGACTCTTACTTTGGTTTATTCTCTAGCACACCACTTTGAGATGTATGTGGGATATTCTGGGTATGGTGAAGTGTGCAAGGAGGTTGTGAGTGGTCAATAAAGAATCGATCACTCCTTGTAGGAGGAGAGAACATCCTATGTGATCTTATAGGATAATTACTATGAGAGTCTCTCGTCAGAGCAGGGACGAACAGTAGAAAAGATTTTTACTAGTTCATCAACTGAGTCATCATCATCAAATGAGATATATATGGATATATATTTGAGTTTGACATATTTTCATACCCATGGCCTTTTCGAAGTATTATGTGATTGAAGGATTGAATTGCACGGTAACTCGTCATGGAAGGATAATTTTGATATTTTCATCAAATTTTAAATCTTCTGAGTAGTCATGATATGTTATAGACATCAATCTTGACTTGTGGACTTATCAAAATTAAAAGAGTTTAATTCAAAAGTCAATTAGGAAAAGTTCTAGTTGATTGGGACTCTTGAGCTTACCTAATCTATTCAGATTAGGGTTATGTCATGAGTCTGGATCCACTGCTGCCTAGATTTGAAACTCAATGGGTTATATACAATAAAAAATTGATCTTGATCTAATCTATTTAGATTTATTGTAAATTCAATAGGTTAATTGAATTGCTAGCACATGAATTAATCCAAGTTCCCAATTGGTTCAGTGCAAATGTGTTTGTGCTAACCCTTTACTTATTGTCTTGACCTAATGTGATTGGGTTTGAACCATCTAATTAAGAGGTGGTTTATCTGATTTTTAATGAAAGAGTTCCATGTGAGTAAACCTCCTCTATGCCATGTCCACACGCACAAAATATGTCATGCCCATTTAATTTATGGCATTAAGAAGGAAGAGTCCTTCATAATAAAGTCTCTTAATTTTCTTATCATGTTTCACATGTCCCATTAATTTGTGTGTCATCAGATAGTGCCTTGGGATAAAATGGGCATGGAAGAGGAGAAGGAGTCCTTTTCTAAGAAAGAACTCTATGCCATAAATTAAAAGGGATGTTACACATATGAGAAGAGAAATGGAAGAGTCCATTTCATGTCAAACTCTTAAATTCCTTTTATTTCTGCATGCGTTTCTTATTTCATCATGTCATATGATGGCTCTTTGAATTGTAAGCGCAGAAGAGAAGGAAGAGTCCTTCTCTATCAAGGAGTTTTAATACCAAATAAATTGAGACACCCTTTCATATATGCATTGAGTTTATGGAAGAGTCCTTAATGTCATGGACTCTTGAATTCTTACGCACTCCCTTAATTCCATGCACCATAAGATGGCATCTAGATTTTTCTATGCAGAGGAAGAGTCCTTCTGTAGATAAAACACCTCTTATTCTATGCCTTGCACTTAGGTTTCCATGTTGAAAAATTAATTTCACCATATAAGAAGTAAGGGACGCCAAGAGTTGGCACCCCTTGGAAAAAAATGTGATGCCCCTTCATATCTTATATAAGGTGCATCCCATATGGTATAAAATCTGATCCAAGAGTGGTTTAGGCATGGGATTAGATGAGGATAAGTTAGAAAAAATCTGAAGTAAAAATGAAATGGAAAAGAAAAAGAAAAATAAAAAGGAAGGGAAGAGAGAAAATAGAAAGCATGAGATGCTTGTCCAAAAATCAGATTGTTCATATGTTGAACACATAATATGATTTGTGTGTGGTGAGATCTTTTGAAGAAGAGTTTCTAAAGAGATCCTAGTGGAGGTCATGAAGGCATACAAGTGGTGGTGCAACTCATTCTTGCAAAGGATGATGGCAGCACACCTAGGAAGAAGGCTGCAGCATCAAATCAAATTGAGAAGGGCTCTGATCAATCCCATGTGGATCACCATTGGAGGGCTTCTACTTTGGAGTCTCATGGAGATCTCAAAATTACCAGTTCGTGGTCTTCATATTGGTATATGACATCTGATCCCTTGCTGTTATACATGCTTAAGTTATTTGATTGCAATCATCAAGGTGTTCCTAGGACTTTTGTGTTCTGGTAGTCTAGTTTAAATGTTAAACTTATTTTTAATTATTGATTGCATATAAAATTTTTTAAAATTTATATTCTACTGCATCATCGAAATCCAACAATTCAATCCTTCAATCACACAATATCCTAGACAGGCCATGGGCATAGAATCATGTCAAGCCCAAGTACCTATCCATATATATATATATATCTCGATCTGATGATGATGACTCGATTGATGAACTATTAAAATTTTTTTTAATATTCAGCTTGTTCTGGCTAGAGACTTCCTGAGTCATCATCTAATGAGATCACATAGGATGTTCTCTCTCCTTTTAAGGAGTGATCGATTCCTTGTTGATCACTCACAACCTCCATGCACACATCACCATATCCAGAACATCCCATACATGTCTCAGAAAGTCATGCTAGGGAATGAACCAAAGTAGGAATCTATATACATAAGGTACCATAGTGATCTCAAGTCTAAGGATCACTTGCACTACTCCTACTGGAGAACCATCTTTTGACATACTGATAAGACTCCATCAGATGTTCTTCTTATGGATCAATTCAGTGAACTCATTCTCGAATGAGCACCTATATCTTTATATTAGTGTCACCATACAAATGATTGTGAGATCAATCATCCTCTCCATTGAGCATATGTAGGATATTCCAATCTTACTGACCCCATCAATCCCTAACTCGATGATCCTATGACTGAAAATATTTTTGACTGAGGCTATTAAGATTTTAGATCTCACTGGCATGATCTCATCATGGCCCTAAAACTATTATCCTAATCTATGGGGTTCGTCATAATCATAATATGATACAGCAAATGATGAAACACAATATCTCATAAGTATAAAATAAATAATGTCATGCATATAATCGTAGGAAGATAATACAGAATAGTTCCATCGCATCATCCATGCAATTGACTTGTAGGGTACTGTCCTTTTAATCTTCCACTTACACTAAAGTCAATCGTCCCTGTACCTGATGCCCATGCTATCAAGATGGCGATCATACTGCTACTATGACAAGACTTAGTGAATAGGTCTATAATACAGTTCTTTATATCAACTCACTCTATGATCACATCATGAATGAGATGAAAGTGCCTTAGGATGTGCGTGGGTTTCAGGTAAGACCACACCTAACTCAGTGATAAATCCTTTCATCAAGTGACTTTCCTTAGCAATCTTCACTTGCAGCAATATACTGAATCAACTACAGATTGCTATTTAAAATTCTTCCAATTCACTGCTCCTCTAGTACTTCCCAAGTATTCGAGAATTATTTCATAGTTTTTCAATGATCCTTTTCTGGATCTGTCTGAAATCTAATGGTTATGTCCAAGGCATAAGCCACATCAGGCTTAGTACATTGATAAGTAAAATTCTTTTACATCCATCCATATTGAACCTCTTCAGCATGATATCAATGTACCTAGACTGAGACAAGCCTAGTACCCACTTAGATCTATCTCATAGATATTTGTACCAAGTACATTGGATGCTTTGCGTAAGCCTTCATGAAAAATTTTTGTGATAGGCATGTTTTGACAGAGTGCAACATTGGGACAATATTCTTAATGTACAGTATGTTATCCATATATAGAACCAAGAAATCAGTGGGACTCCCACTTGTCCTTTTATACACACAAAATTCATTCATATTTTGATAAAGCCAAATGATTTGAGTGTCTCATCACAAAAAGATTTCTAACTCCTTGATGCTTCTTACTAGATTATCTTCCCACTAGAGATAAATCATTATAGCTGATATACAGCTATAGCAAGTAAAATCCAAATGGACATATCTGTTCATAGCCTATCAAGATATACCCATAAGTATATCAACCATAGTCCATACTTGGTTGGTATATAGAGAGTTCATCTTAGATTTCATGATTTCAGGCTATCTGTCAAAGTCTCTACTTATGATAGCTTCCAAATAGATCATAGGATCATCATTCTCAGTGATGTATGGTTCGTTGTCATTCTCAATGATAAATCCATATCAGAGTGGTATATTAAAACACTCTGATTGACCTTTGAAGAGAAGGTATGTATCATGGTTGTGCCTTATCAATGGACAAATCTGGTCGAGGATCAACTTGTAGACTCTCCACAGGTTGTTATGAGATAATTGTAGATTTTGAACTTCTCAAGTACAAGTATCCTACTACTGCCAGTGGCATATCTACTGATGTACACTTTTTGTTCAGTAGGATGGTAGAAGTAGTATAACATATCCTCTTAGAATAACCTACAAACCTGCATACATCTGATCTAGCATAAAGCTTATGTACATCAACTCTTTTCACGTAAGTTGGGCAACCTACCTTTTTCTTTTTCATATCTTATATGGAGTGCTAATAATAGATTTATATGGTACCTCCTTCAAAATATATGCAACAATTTCTTGAGAACATTCCTAGGATGAGATTAGAAGGTCTGTGAAGCTCATGATGGATCTCGCCATATCTAATATATAGTATCCATCTTGTTCTCATCTGTTAGATGTATGTCCTAGAAGTCAATTATTTACTAACATATTGTTCATTCTATGATACTTATTTATACCTAAACTATTGATTTAATCAATAAAGAGCAAGTTTTTATTTTTTATTCAAGTGTTATGTGTTCTTGAATCATCCTTGAAATTGATGTTATGATACATATTCTCAAGTGTTGAGAATTAGAGGTATGTATGATTGATTTCTAAATTACTCCCGATCATAGGATAGTTATAGGGACGGTGATCTATCCAGATAGATCGATGTATAGTTTACTTTTTTTGAGATAGAAGAGTCTCTAGTCTACAGTGTAGAGATACAAGCGGAAAGTGTGGATAATTGTTTGAGAATAACTTGTATTGAGTATGACCATATGAGAGATCCTATAAATTTTTATTCGATCGTTAGTGATTATCTCGATGCAATAGTTGTGTGACTGATCTTTTGATTTGTGGTATTACAATTGCTCACAGTAAGACTACTGTAGTTTGACTACACATAAACATTAACTCGATCATAAATTTTTATAGTGGATGTTGGCTTCAATTGATTAAGCTGTGCGAGCAACGTGCATATCTATATGGGATCTATCGATCTTGATAGAGAAGAATAGTCCTATAAGATTTGAGAAGTTGAGTCAAATCTTTGGCCATAGCAGTGTGATTAATGAAAAAAAAATTTTATTTGAAATCACTATTGAACTTGAGCTAATTATATCTATCATATGACTGATGATGAGGTTTGATAATTTATCCATCACCTGTCATCTATTCGGAACTTACGATAAAGGAACTATATCATACATTAACTATACCTAGAGATTCTATTTCAGTTCTGCTAGATTGCTCCTACATATTGCTAGATGTTACTGATAGATTGTGAGAGCTCAATAGAATCATTTTGGATCAATGATCTTTATCGAGTTAGAGTGAAATTATTCTGACCCACTGAAAGAAGTTTTAGTGATATTTATGATAGAGATCATGGTATGTTTCACTATCAGACATAATTGAACATATGGGATCACATATGAAGGGAGAAGACTGGATTGATTAATAATTAGCTTATAAAATATCAATTTATATAGATTTAGAAAAATTCTATTGGATTTATGTTAATCTTGCTAGCATTTGGGTGAATCAAATTCTTCTTATAGTTAGTTTGCTTATATGATAAGTATTAACCAATTTCTATACTTGATTTTAATCTAATTGAATTGATTCAATAAGATCCAATGGTTGGATATTGAATTTATAACTTGGATTAAATCAAAAAAAAGTTCTTGATTTTATTCATTAAAAATTCTTGAAGTGAATTTATGTGGCTGATTTGAGACTTTTTATTGGATCCCATATGATGGATGCCTAACATTGGGTATGAGTGTGGGTGAGTTATGGGTGGCACCCCATTTATTTGGTCCAAATATAGTTAAGCTAAGATTTTTGATATGATTAGGAGGAGGGAATCTAATTTGATTAGGATACCCTTATGTTGTTTATATAAAGGGCCCTAGTCTTACTCCTCTTATTATCTCACTTCCTCCTTTCCTTGCCACCGCCTATTATAGGATCACGCAGGGGTTTCATGCATATATTTTAAAATTTTTAAGAGAAGAATATTAGATTAAACTATTTAATCTACAAATATATATATAAGATTTGATCTTGAAACTCCTACAAATGGATTTATAATATGAATTTATATGCATAAAAATCTGAATCTAATATTACAAGCGTTTGAACAAAAACAGCAATTAGTGATAGATCTAATATATCACTTTTAGGGTTCCAAACTCAATACCTGAGTATGGGTACTCAATCTCCATAATTAAGAATGTAGATCTGGAAGTCCTCTTTGGTCACTCATAGCCGCACAAGCATCCAGCCTCTATGAATGGTCCACATGAAGTCTTCGGACCGATCAGCCCTCCGCAAGAATGTTAGCTCGCGCAGTCGGCTTCTGATGACAGATTTGATTTGATCTCTTCCTTTGATTAGCTCAGACCTTTTTGATGTCGAAGATGGATCTGAGGGAATACTAGATGGTGGAGAAAAATCTGATGAAGACTCTCTTCTCTTTGATTTTTCTCTCACCCAAAATCCTATAACAGTTTTAGGTCTCTTACCCGAGAGGAGATCGGTCTCCTCTTTTGTTCATACCAAGGAAGAAGGAAACTGACCCAAACCTCATACCCCAAAGAAGTATTTTCAACTCTCTTTCTCTCTAATATCTCACAGTGAAAAGCTCTCTTAGTTTGGCACATAAAATTGTGACCTTTTTATGGTTGTCGTATAAACCAGATAAGATAGGATAAAGGCTGGATTTTGTTTTAATTCAAATAATTTTGAATTTCAATTTGACCCCAACTTTTTTTTACTCTTATCTAACTTAAAGAGAGACTTACTAGAAAAAAATTAGATATAAAAAAATATCAAGAAGACTTCCTTTTCTCACACACAATGAGCCCCTTCAAAAATAGCTAATGTGTAGAAGGATATGGATAAGGTTTTAAGTTAAAAATCAAATCATTTTGAATTTAAATCAAAATCAACCAATTTCTATCCTTAATGGGTGACAAAAGAAGGGTAATTTTTGATTTTCTCATATATAAACTAATTTTTTATGATGAGAAAAAGTATGAGACAATTTAGGTGACGCAAGGGAGAGAGTCCCACTCATATGGGACTCTAGAGTTTAACCAATTTGATTTCTTTCAAATCTAATCCAATTAGATCCAAATAAAATATGATGAACCTAATCTAATTAGAGTCTTACAATCTTAATTAAATTTGATTAAATTAACAAATTAATTGAGCCATAGATCTGATTAAATCAGGATCATTTCTTTCTTACCGATTAGGTCATTTCATAACCTAATCAGACTTGACTTGATTGAATCCAATTCAATCAAACTTGATCCAGACTTTAATACTCAATCAAATTAAGCTAATTAATGATCTAATCACTAATTAATCCTCCATTAATAATAGAGTCTAAGTCTAGTGGGACTCTTCTCTAGAGTCTCCATCCAGTGAGACTCTCCAGCAGAGTCTTCATCCAGTGGTACTCTTCAGATTAACCATATGATTGGAGAGGAACATCTAATGTGTGTGACCCGATAAGTTTGAACCTGAGTCGATAGCACAAAAACTGATTTTTGCACCAATTAGAGTAACCATCTAGCAATGATACTCGATATCTGGATAGACCGAATGTATATAAAGCAACACTCAAGAACCTATTTGGATATAGTTACTGTATAATTCAGCCTTTTGACCTTTGATGCTAGGATGACTTAGAGTTTAAACTGTCAACTCTTAATAGTACATCCATTATGTATCTTAACCTAATAAATCTTGTGACTCCTCATAAGGATTGCCCTGGCCAAGATTTTACTAAATTGAAATACAAAGTATTCTCTCCAATCTTTTGGAGTGGTCAATTCTATTTTGACTCACGCATCGACTTCACAAGTACTTGACTATATCCAAAAATTTCTCCGATCCTGAATTAAAAATTCAGATAGTTCGGCACCAAAGCACAGTGAGTTGCTTGCAAGTCACCGTGGTGATCTCAGGTTGGAGGGACACTTATACCCATATCCTTCAGAGTGACTCTTGATAGCAGAGTACTCCAAAGTTGGTCACGTTCAGTGAAATATACTCCTATATTTCACCTGCATGCCATACGAACTTCTCCATGCTCCTTGGTTAAGAAGATAACCAACCTATATAGCACACAACAACCTACACTTGATATGTCTATCATCCTAGTAATAGCGTATCATTTGGTCATGAACTCATTTAAGGACTAAACGATAATTTCTCCTTTATCGATTTAAAATAGTCTTAAGAACTTTCATCATAACACAAAAGTTTGATATAGAAGATGTACAAGCTTATAATAAAAATTATTAAATAAATATTTTATTAATTAATTAATATATAATTACATCAAATAGCACAACCATCAACAGACTGATGATTGATTTTGAGACATATTTTTCATAACTCCCACTTGTACTAAAGTCAATTGGTACAGTATCGTATATCCATCTTCATTTTATGATCTTCGAACTCCTTTACCACAAAGACTTTAGTTAATGGGTCAGCCAGGTTCTCTTTTTCATCGATCTTCTGAAGGTCGATGTCATCTCGATCCATAATTTTTCAGATCAAGTGGTAGCGATGCAGAATGTGCTTGATCCGCTGATGTGACTTTGGTTCTTTCGCTTGAGTAATGGTGCTAGTGCTGTCACAGTATAACAAGATGGGGCCATCAAGAGAGGGTGCCACTCTGAGCTCGTTGATAAATTTTCGTAACCACACAGCTTCCTTCACAGCATCGGATATCACTATATATTCTGCCTCATAAGTAGAGTCGACTACAGTGTGCTGCTTAAAACTCTTTCAACAGATTACTCTACCATTCAAGTTATAAATATATCCCAATATGCTCTTGCTATCATCATGATCTAACTAAAAACTGAAGTCTATAAATTTCATAAGTTTTAAGTTGGATTCTCCTTAGATAAGCCGCTGATCCTTAGTATTTCTCAAATACTTAAGGATGGTCTTTACGATCTTCCAATGATTCTCACCTGGATCAGACTGGTATCTACTCACTATCCCTAGTGAGTATGCCACATCCGATCGTGTACATGTCATGGCATACATAATAGATCCTACTGTCGAAGCATATGAAATTCTACTCATACGCTCTCTCTCTTGAGGAGATGTTAGATAATTACTCTTCGAGAGAGAAATTCTTTAGCCTATCGAAAGATAGTGAAAGAATAGTGCCCTACAGGACATTCACATGAGGATACAAAGAGATTTTTCTATGATATCTTCCTACTCATTTGCATGACATTAGTTATTTTATTTATATGAGGTATTATATTTTATCATTTGCTACATCATATTTTTATGCTTATGATAAACCCCATAGATTAGGACAATAATTTTAGGACCATGATGAGATCATGCCAGTAAGACCTAAAATCTTGATAGTTCCAATCTAAAATATTTTTAGTCATTGGATCATCGAATCGGAGATCGATGACTCTGATAAGACTAGTACATCCTATGCATGCTCGACAAAGAGGGTGATTGATCTCACAACCATTTGTGTGGTAAGACTAATACAAAGATGTAAGTGCCCATTAGAGAATGAGTTCACTAAACTGATCCACAGGAAGAACATCTGATGGAGCCTTACAGCATGTCGACAGATGGTTCTTCGATGGGAGTGGTGCATGTGATCCTTTGACCTGAGATCACCATGGTACCTTGTGTGCATGGACCCTTTGGTTTATCCTCAAGCACATCACTTTGAAATGTGTGTGGGATATTCTGGATATGGTGAAGTGTGCATGGAGGTTGTGAGTAGTCAATAAAGAATTGGTCACTCCTTATAGGAGGAGAGAACATCCTATGTGATCTCATAGGATGGTGACTCTGAGAGCCTCTGGCCAGAGCAGGAATGAATAGTAGAAATAATTTCTACTGATTTATCAATCGAGTCATCATCATTGGATCGAGATATATATGGTTAGGTATTTGGGTTTGACATATTTTCATATCCAAATCTCTTCGGGATGTTGTGTGATTGAAGATTGAATTGCACGGTAACTCATTATGGAAGGATAATTTTAATATTTTCATCAAATTTTAAATTTTTTTGGATAGTCATGACATATTGCTAGACATCAATCTTGATTTATAAATTTGATAGAATTAAAAGAGTTTAATTCTAAAATCAATTAGGAAGAGTTCTAATTGATTGGGACTCTTGAGCTGACCTAATCCAATCAGATTAGGATTTTATCGAGAGTTTAGATCCACTACTGGCTAGATTTGGAACCCAATGCATCACATACAATAAAAATTTGATCTTGGTCTAATTAATTTAAATTTATTATAAATTTAATAGGTTAATTAAATTGCTAGCACATGAATTAACCCAAGTTTCCAATTGGGTTCAGTGCAAAGGTGTTTGTGATAACCTAGTCTTGTTGCCTTGATCTAATGTGATTAGGTTTGAACCATCTAATTTATTAGTTGATTTTATCTAATTTTATGAAAGTGTTACACATGGAATCAACCTCCTCCACATCAAACCATATTAATAAATATGGGTGGCGTCACATTTATTTTTGGAATTAAGAAGGAGAGTTCTTCTTTCTTACTCCTCTTAAAATTATTACATCTTCCATGCATCCCTTTATTTTTGTGCACCATCAGATGGTGCCTTGGAATGTGGGATGTGGAAGAGGAGAAGGAGTCCTTCAGTAGGAAGGAACTCCATGCCAAAAAGAATTTGGGACGTCCACTTTTATGCGATGGAAATGGAAGAGTCCATTTCTATGTGGACTCTTAATTTCCTTCCTTTAATTCTCTCCGTATTTATTAATTCACTGTGTCATCAGATGTCCCTTGAAATTATGGGCACAGAAGAGAAAGAAGAGTACTTCTCTGGCAAGGAAACCACACACCAAAAAATAATGGTTGCCCCCCTTTTTGTGCATTGATTTTTGGGAAGAGTCCTTAATGGAATGGACTCTTGATTTCATGCCTTTTATCCTTATCCCACGCACCAAGTGTTGGTGTCTTAATTTTTTTCAAGTAGAGGAAGAGTCCTTCTACTAGTTAACCTCTTTGTTTTCCACAAAAACTCCTTGGATTACATGAGAAAATTCAATGAAGGTGTGTAATAATTAAGGGATGCCAAGAGTTGGCGTCACCCCATGTTTCCTATTTAAAGGGGGCACCACAACCTATTTAACATGCCATTTCTGGCTGAGAATGGGTGTGAAAATGATAGGAAATAATGAAAAAAACTAGGAAAAAGACAAAAAAAGGAGAGAAAAATAGAAGGAAGGGAGAAGAGAAAAAAGAAAGTATGAGATACTTATCCGAAAATCAGATTGTTCATGTGTTGAATATAAAATCTGATTAGAGTGTGGTTTGCTACTCTGAAAAAAAATTCTTAGAGTGGTCCTAGTGGAGGTCATGAAGGCATACAAGCAATGGTGTATTAAGTTCTTGCGAAGGACCATCGACAGCACACTTAGGAAGAAGGCTGCAGCACCATGATGAGTTGGAAGGGCCCTGATTAATCTTGTGTGGATCACCGTTGGAAGACTTTTGCTTTGGAGTCTCATGGAGATCTCAAAATTATCAGTTCATGGTCTTCATGGTGGTATATAAATTCTGGTGGTCTTCTCCTCATATGCTTGATTTTATGATTTGATTGTAATCATCAAGGGGTTCCTTGGGTTTTTGAGTTTCGATGGTTGTGTTTAAATGTTAAACCTTATTTTCATTATTGTATGCATGTCAAAAAATTTTGAAATCTATATTTTGCTGTATCACCGAAACCCAATAGTGATATCAGAGCCACCCTTGATAGATTCAGTCAAATTTCATATTATTTTTGTGATATGGATTAGATCCTATTCAAACTATGTCAAAATCAGTTTTACTGATTGATGTTTCGTTGATAATTTTGATGCATTTTTGCTTTTGATAAGGTGTTATCGATTCATGATCGAATCTTGGATATAAAATTTTATGGTTTATAGATTGGTGTGAGAAGTTTAATTTAGATCCTATGATCTATTTTTCGATGGAATTGAAATTCAGTGCATGTGATGCGCGGGGGCTTTGAAATGCTGCATATGGATGTACATTGCCAAGGATTAAAGTTTTTATATTTGATACATTTACTTAAGATCCAAGGACTGACCATCATGTTATCGAAGACTCTCTATTGTGAATCGACCATCTTGGTTGTTGCTCGAGGCATGTGTGGGGCCGAAAAATTTTGGTCATGAAAAGGATGCATCAGATATCAATTAGAATTTTTGTGCTGATAGATTGGTTTTTCTATAATTCATTGTTCTAATGTGATTAGAATTAATATTTATAGATTAAACCAAAATCATTATTCTAATTTGATTAGAAGCTAAGTTTAATTTTGGTTAATCAGATTTTGTCATTTACTTAATTAGATTAGGGTTTGAGTTATGGGTGACCGAATCTGAGTTAACCTAATTGAATTTGGTTTAACCTAAGAATTGATCAACTCAACTTAAATAAATAACAAATGTTAACTTAAAAATTAAAATTGGTCAAGTGTTGAACCCGAATCAAAAACCCTAGATGGGTTCTATGCCCATATAATTTAAACATCATAATTGACATGTGTTTGAATGATATCGCAATTGAAATAATATGAGTTATTTGTTATAAATTTTATAATAATTATGAAATATTATGTTGATTTGTTATGGACTATGGAACATCCATGTGATGGATATTTGCATGAATGCTTATATGCTAGTTGATTATATAATGCATCTGTAGGAGTTGCAATAGGGGTTGGGCATCCCTGATGCATTATATTATCAGCTATATCTCTCTTTTCTATATTCACAACTATTGATTGAGATTTTTACATAATGATATAAAATTATAGAAAAAAATTATTTGAGAATAGATTGAACTTGTTTCATTCTATTTTCAAATAAAAGATTAAGCATTTATGGTTGTCTTCATGGTGTTGAAGACTGTACTATTAGGCTTTTGGTGAGTAGATGCACATTAAGATTGACCATGAGATGGTTCAATCTATAATGCACCTAGGGTTAGACCCAAAGATCATCCTGTGGCTCAAATAATCTTTTCAAAGTCCATAACTATTTATTTTCCTTGATATGCTCAAATATACTGGTAGTTAGTTAAAATTAGAATTTAAATTACATATGATGTATGATTAAATGTTTAGGATGTGCTTGAGATCTAAGTCCTTCAGTTAAATTATATTTAGTCTTAATGGCAAAGTATTAAGAACACTATCCATACCTTCCTTCATGCGAAGTCACTATTATGTCAAAAATTATAGTAGGCTTGTTGTGCTATCTACAAGGCTTGTTGTGGGGACTGACTTAATACTGTCTTGATGTATAATGAAGCTAATTAGATTTAGCTCATACTAAGTCAATAGAGTATATCAAGAACTATAGTGAGTTTGTTGTGCTATCCACAAGACTTGCTATAGTGATTGGTATGATGTTGACCTAGTGATGCTTATGACGTATTTTGATAGTGCTGTCTTGTTATGCTATCCACAAGAGTAGTATTATTCAGGTATGATCATATAGGATTGAAGGGTATGAGTTAACTAAAATGCTATAGTTTGTTATACTATCCACAAGGCTAGAAGTATTTTAGAGTCAAAAATTATATTGAGAGTTGCATGAGATGCAATTAGTAAAGAGTTACTTACCTTTAAACTTATAGGAGCTTGTTGTGCTCTCCACAAGGCTTTTTATGAGGAATTGAGATCTCAACCCTACTAAGAAACTTCGTGATAAGATTCTTCGATTTTATATTTGAAGGTTATGAAATTTGTTAAAATAGTGAGAGATACAATTAGATAAAAAATCTTTATCTAACTTGTGCATGTCATCATGAGTAGTCCTGTTTATGTTCTTATATATACATTACATCTTTACATTCACTGCTTAGAATATTTTTAAAAATTGACCGAATGTCATGAAATGGTTGAAGAAATGAAAGTGAAGATTGTCTTCACTAAGAGTATTTAATATCATTACAGTAATGATAAGATAAATTACAAGAATTATCTTGCAAGTGTGAAGTAATAGAAAGATGTAAAAGTTGTATCTACTAATAGTATGTATTGAAGCGAAATTCAGTGCAGGGGTAAAATGATAATTTTAAAACTTTTTAAAATTATGATTTTACAGTAAAAAATATTAATTAATCTAATTAATTAACATATATTTATCCTACACTAAGATCTAAATATGATATACAGCATGCATGTATTTAAATTTGAAATTCAAATTTGAACAGTAAACACTTTACTGTAATGTGTTCAGAACACAATACCTTTATGCGGGTAGTCGATCTCCATAATTTGATCACCGTCGGAAGGCTCTGATCACCGTAATATAGCCACACAGGATGTCTGACCTCTGCGGATCATCCACACGAGACTCCCGATCTGATCGGCTCCTCACGAGTGCTAGCTCATTGTAGAGCCCTTTTGACGGTTGATGCTGATCGAACTCCTTCGATCGATGTTTGCTAATTTTTTGGATGCTCTGGATCATCAACAGACATGCTTGAGAGGATGTTGAAGATCTTCCTAAAATTTGGTGGGCTCACGATACTCGTAGCTCACCTTCTCACTTCCCAAACCCTAGTCTAAAACCCTAGGGTACACTAAGAAAAATTCTGTGTCCTTTTTTCTTTCTTTTCTTTCTTTTTCTCTCGAAAGGTTTTGGACCTTCACCATATGTAGAAAGGTTCCTCACACCCCAAACTTTCTCTCCAAATTTTTTTACGCACGCCCCACCTTTCTCCCCTTTTTAAAACAACGTCAAACGTGTCTTATCCACGTGAGAGGATAAAGATAAGTGGCTACACATTTGAATTCAAATTGAGTTTGAATTCAAATGCAAACCAACTCATCCCTATCCACTTATGATGTGAGAAGAGAAGGGTGTGGACTCTTTGTGTGTGGAAAGGTTTCATGAGAAACCTTTTCTCATGCAAGTTATGTGGCACACAAGATGGATAAGCATGAAGGCACAAGAGATAAATTATCCATTCAAATTCAAACACGCTTTGAATTTGAATGGTTAACTAATCAGCTTTATCCATCCATATGATGCACAAAAGTGAGCGTGGGGAGGGCTTTGCATGAGAAAAAATTCACGAGAAATTCCTTCTCGTGAATTCAAATGGGCGCAGTGGATGTGAGGTGGCGCAGGGAGTTTGGGTCAAGGTGGTTTCATTATTTAAACCAACCTAATGGAACCAAATAAGTTAGGCCCAATTAGACTAATTTAAATCCAACTTAATTAGACTTAATTAGACTCAATAAAATCTTAATCAAATCAAAAATTGATTAAGCCCAACCCCTGATCAAATCAGGGACTAAACCATCTCGACGATTAGGTCAACTCTTAACCTAATCGGGTCAAACCCAACTGAATCCAATTCATTGGACTTGATCCAAAAATAATTACTCAATCAAATTGAGTTAATTAGTGATCAAATTACTAATTAAACCTCTCATAAATATTGAGTCCAAATCTGATAGGCAATCGGGTATCAAAGTTCATCAATATGAAACCTTGATCGAAGAGTCCCAAACCAGTGGGACTCTTGACCCCGGTACCCAAAATGCGTGGGACTCATGATCAGAGAATTCTGATTCTCGATCATAGAGTCTCAGACATGTAGGACTCATAGTCCATAAATATTAGGACTCTTCATCAGCCATCAGATCAGATAGGAACCTCTAATGTGTGTGACCCCGCAGGTTCGAACTTAAGTCGGTAGCACAGGAACCAATTCTTGTACTAATCGAAGTGACCATCTAGCAATAGTACCGACATTCGATAAGTCGAATAGTCACAATCATAATGCTCAGAACCTACGTGAATATGGTTACTGTATAATTCATCCCTTTTGACCCCTGTGTTTAGGATGACTCAGGGTTAAACTGTCAACCCTGATTAGATCATCCGAATCGTGCTCAACTCAAACAGTCTTGTGACTCCTCACTAGGACTACCCTGGCTAAGGTTTTGCTAAATTGAAATACGACTATACACAGCTCCTAAACTGGAGTGGTCAATTCCATCTTGACACACGCACCGACAAGTCAAGTACTTGACTACACCCAGCAGACTTCCGTCACTGAATTAAAAATTCAGGTAGTCCGGTGCCTAAGTGTAGTGAGTTCTTGCAAGTCACCGTGACGGTCTCAGGTCGGAGGAATATTTATACCCATATCCCATCGGAGCAAATCTTGACAGCAGAGATAGCTCTGGAGTCAGTCACGTTCAGTGTAGATGTACCCTTACATCTCACCTGTATGCCATACTAGTGTCTCCACACTCCTTGGTTAAGAGGACAACCAACCTATATGGCACACAACGACCTATGCTCGATAAACATTATTGTCCTTGGTAACAATGTATCATTTGGTCGCGAACAGGTTTAAGGACTAAACGATAAATCCTCCTTTGTCGAGTCTAAATAGTCCTAAGGACTTCACCATAACACAGGAGTTCATTAGAAGATGATAATTTACGATGAAAAATGCCCAAATAATTTTTATTTATTTATGATTCATGTACTAATACAATAAAGAGCACAACCATCAACAGACTGACGATTGGCTTTGGGACACTATTCCCAACAATCTTCCACTTGGCCTAAAGCCAATCGGTGCAGTATCTAATACCCATCTTTGACTTGAAGTCGTCGAACTCCTTCACCGCAATGGCTTTAGTGAATGGGTCAATCAGGTTCTCCTTCCCATCAATCTTCTGAAGGTCTACGTCACCTCGATCCATGATTTCCCGGATGAGATGGTAGCGGCGCAGAATATGCTTCATCCGCTGGTGTACCTTCGGTTCCTTCGCCTGAGCAATGGCTTCAGAGCTGTCACAGTAGAGCAGAACTGGACCAACAAGGGAGGGTGCTACTCCGAGCTCGATGATGAATTTTCTCAGCTACACCGCTTCTTTGGCAGCATCTGATGCAGCGACATACTCACCTCGCAAACAGAATCAGCCACTGTGTGCTCTTGGAACTCTTCCAGCAAACAGTCCCACCATTAAGAGTAAAAATAAATCCCGACATACTCTTACTGTCATCGTGATCAGACTAAAAACTAAAGTCTGTAAACCCTATAAGTCTCAAGTCTGATTCACCATAAACAAGCCACTGGTCCTTAATATTTCTTAAATACTTCAGGATGGTTTTAACAACCTTTCAGTGATTCTCTCCTGGATCAGATTGGTATCTACTCACTACCCCTAGTGAGTATGCCACATCTGGTCGTGTACATGTCATGGCGTACATGATAGATCCCACTGCTGAAGCATATAGAATTCTACCCATACGCTCTCTCTCTTAAGGTGTTGTCAGACAATCCCTCTTCGAGAGAGAAATTCCATGGCCTATCGGTAAATAGCCTTTCTTGGAATTCTCCATGCTGAACCTCTTCAGCATAGTATCAATGTACGTAAACTGGGATAAGCCAAGCAACCTTTTAGATCTATCCCTATAGATCCTCATCCCTAGGATGTAGGAAGCTTCTCCCAGATCCTTCATGGAGAATTATGACGACAGCCAAATCTTTATTCCCTGTAATGCAGGATATCATTCCCGATTAAGAGAATGTCATCCACATAAAATACAAGAAATACTACTATTGGACCATTAGCCCACTTATAAATACATGGCTCTTCTCCATTCTTAACGAAGCCATACGTCTTGATCATCCTATCAAAACGTATGTTCCAACTCCGGGATGCCTTTTTAAGTCCATAAATGGACCTCTATAGCCTGCACACCTTAGACTCATCTGTGGATGTGAATCCTTCAGGTTGTATCATATACACCTCTTTGTCCAGCTCTCCATTTAGGAAAGCTGTCTTCACATCCATCTGTCAGATTTCATAGTCCAGATGGGCAGCTATCGCAAGTATAATCCGAATAGATTTGAGCATTGCCACAGGAGAAAATGTCTCGTCATAGTCTACACCATAACATTGACGATATCCATTGGCAACCAGATGGACTTTATAGGTTTTCACCTTTCCGTCTGCGCCCCTCTTCCTTTTGAAGACCCACTTACACCCTTTGGGTTTTACTCCTTCGGGTGGGTCAACCAATGTCCACACATCATTGACCTTCATGGACTCCATTTCGGATTTTATGGCCTCTAGCCATTTCTTAGAGTCAGGTCTCTGCATTGCATCTATGTAGGTGATCAGATCCTCATCATTTTCATCAAGTTCGATAGGATCTCCATCCTGGACCAAAAAACCATAGTATCTGTCTGGTTGACGTGGTACTCTACCAGATCGCCTTAAGGGTGCAGGAACAATGGGCTCCAGATCTGATCTAACCAAATCCGGTTCAGGTTCAGCTATTTGTGTTGGTTTTTTCACCTGCCGAACTTCCTCAAGTTCGACCTTAGAGGCAACAGTCCCTTCACCAAGAAACTCCTTTTCTAAAAAGATTGCCTTAAGACTGACAAACACCTTTTGCTCATCAGCTAGGTAAAAATAATACCTTTTGGTCTCTTTTGGATACCCTATGAAATTACACTTGTTAGACCTAGGTCCAAGCTTGTCCGTAATTAAACGTTTAACATAAGCTGGACACCCCCAAACCCTAAGGTGCGAGAGTACTGGCTTACGTCCTATCCATAACTCATATCGCATTTTGGTTACAGACTTACTCGAAACCCTATTTAGAAGGTAACAAGCCGATTCGAGCGCATATCCCCAGAGGAAGATCGGCAGACCAGCAAACTCCATCATGGATCAGACCATATCCAACAAAGTCCGATTCCTCCTTTCAGACATACCATTATGCTGTGGTGTTCCAGGAGGAATCCACTGAGAGAGAATCTCATTCTCCCCAAGATATATCAGAAAATTATTAGAAAGGTATTCACCTCCTCGATCAGATCGAAGAGTTTTAATACACTTTCCAATTTATTTTTCTATCTCATTTCGAAATAGTTTGAACATTTCAAACGACTCTGATTTATGCTTCATTAAATAAACATACCCATACCTTGATAGGTCGTCTGTGAAGGTTATGAAGTAGAAATATCCACCTCTTGCACTTGAGCTCATGGGTCCACATACATCAGAATGTACTAGACCCAAGAGTTTACTGGCTCGCTCACTTTTTTCAGTAAAAGGTAACTTGGTCATCTTTCCAAGAAGACAGAACTCACAGGTTGGAGATGATTCACAATCAGCAACTTCAAGAATTTCTTCTTGAGCCAACTTGTTTATCCTGCTCTTATTGATATGACCTAGCCTACAGTGCCAAAGGTAGACTTCTGACACATTATCTATTCTAGGGCGTTTACCGAAGGTTTGAACCACATTAACAGGTTGTGATAGTAAGTAAATTCCATTATTTAGTTGTCCAATAAATATTGTAACACCATTCAAAATGATATTGCAAACGTTTCTTTTTATTAAAAATTGATAACCGTATATGGCCAAAAGGCCTACAGAAATAATATTTAATAAAAAGCTTGGACAATAGTGACATTCACTCAGAATTACATTACAAGAATTGATTACAAAGTTCATGATTCCTAAAGCTAGAACTGGAACTTTGCTTCCATCTCTAACATTCAGGAACCTCTCACCATCATCAAATCTCCTACTGACCTGCAGACCCTGCATCAAATTGTAAATATGATAAGGGCTTCCGGTATCCAATACCTAGGTAGTAGTATCACAAATAAAAAAGTTGCAAGGTGTTATCATATAATTATCTTGCTTCTTCTTCGGCCTGTTTGGATCCAGGGAGGCAATGTATAGAGGACAGTTCCTCTTCCAGTGCCCCTGCTTCTTGCAAAAGAAGCACTCCACCTAGCTCTGGTCGGGCTTGCGCTTCTTGGTCTGACCCTATGCAGACGTCCCAGCATGCGGCTGCACCTTCTTGTTCTTCTTTTTCTTGTTCTTCTTTCCTTTCTTAAAGGGTCGATGACCAGAAGAAGACCCTCCCACAACATTCACTGACTCCTTATGGAGCTGGTGGTCCTTCTCAAAGTTCTGCAGCAACCCCAATAAGCCGTGGTAGTTCACTGCAGGCTTTGTCATTCGAAAATGAGTAAGGAAGGGGAGGAAGGACTTGGGCAATGAATTAAAGATCGCATCCTTACCGAGCTGCTCATGCAGGAGAAAGCCCAGTTTACTTAGGCGCTCAATCATTTTGATCATGTACAGTACATGATCAGTGACTGAGGCCCCATCCCTCATCCGAGCATTGAAAATGGCATAACTAATTTTGTGCCTTTCAACATCGTCAGACGTGCCAAAGGAGTCGTTCAACATTTGAAGCATTTCCTACGGTTGGGCATTCTCAAACCTACGGCTGAACTCATCATTCATTGCCGCCAGCATTATGCATCGAACGGTGGTTCGATCGTTGAGCCACTTTTGGTAAGTGTCTCGAACTGTCCCTCTCGCGTTCGGGGCTGGCTCCTCAGGTACTGGATCCGTTACTACATAAAGGATCCGCTCATGCTCAAGAATAATTTTTAATGTTTGATACCAGCTATCAAAATTTGGTTCCATGAGCTTGTCATTATCTAATAATGACCGGAGCGACAGGGTAGTGGCCATAGCTGCATAAAAAAAAATCAGACCTCTATTAGTACATAAATTATTAATACTAAAGACTTGGACTTTAGTCTAAAATTTCTTCCAATATTTTTAACGAACTAGTAGCCTCAACCTCCAATTCGAGAAATTATTTTAATTCCTTAGTGGGTACTAGAATCCACACAGACTACACACGAGCCCAACTTTGGTTGGTCAATCCATGTGCATCTATGGGTAGGTTCAAAACCAGTTGTTTCTCTAAACAACTTCTAGTAATTTATTTTGCCCCAGAACCTAATCAGTTGGCTTTGGCCTCCACTGAAAAGATCTGGTTAGGTCCAACCATTAACATGACTTGATTTGGTGAATCGGACCAATAAATGATCAGACCCGACTTTGGCCGGCCAACCTGACCACCATCAGAAAGACTCAAACCAAATTATCATACTATGAATGATAATTCCATTAGTCAATAAGCACCAGGCCTTTGGGCCTCCAATGATTATTAAACTAATGGACTCATTATCACTCACTTAATGGGAGGCTATGACTTAGTTATCACTATAACTTAATCATTTCAGGGACCTAATAATTTTTTAGGATTTCATAAAGGATAGAAGAGAAGAAATAAACCAGCCAATTTCAATCCTCCCACTGACTTCACCAAGTCAGATTAAAAAGGATTTAATTAAAGCTGGCATTAGGAGCACCTAAATCAGTCACACTGATTTATCTAATGACATGGGTGAGCCCTAATCACCAAGTGATCTAATCAAAACCTAACTCACCAGGTTGGCCAGGTAAGTGAGATCAGTGATGGAGATATGCCATTAACTCGTCAGAGATCAAATCAATGTGAGTAGCTCCCACTTAAGAACCACTGGTCAAACTGTCGAACTTACCTTAGATACCAACCGTTCATTAGTTTTAATTTGATCAACTTAGTAAATAGAGTTCCACCGTGTAGCCATGAATTAAGTCCATCTTGGTCTAGTTAAAGACATGGACCCATTCAACTACAACTATTGGAGTTGAGTCTAGAGTGTCGTTGACCTAATCTAATTCAACTTTTGATTAGATTTGACCAATTACTCTAATTTAGTCTATTTCTTTAAGCTAACCTTAGGTCTAACCCAATTATGGACCTAATCCATCTAATCCATTGATCCACAAGTTTATGCAATTATCTTAGGTCTTAATTCACAATTCTAGACCAACTTGACAACACTTAATTCTTTTAATTAAGTATTTGGGCTGATGGGTCAGGATTTGGCTTTTCAAAAATAATTTTTAAATTTGAAAGATTTATTTTTTGTTCACCAAACATGTTGACTCATTTCACAAACAGATCAGCACATTTTATAAATAGCAATCCTATTGCTAATTACATAATAGAAAATAACTCAATCAAAATAAATCATGAATATTACTTTAGATCTAATCTAACACATTCATGATAAATTTTTACAATTGAACCTTTACAATTAACTGCTTTCACTACTTCATCTGCATGGGATATAATTACAGCGACACCCCTACCGTCATAGGAGACCCCATCGAATAGGAGAAGAGGGCCTTTAAACCCTACTTTTCTCCTATGATCGGATGGCCATGGCAACCAACCCAATTTGATTACTTGCTACTTGGATCATGTATATCTAAATATACCAATTTCAAAATTTAAATTTCAAATTTTAAATTTTAAAATTTGAATTTCAAATTTCAAACAAATTTCAAATTTTTGAATTTCAAATTTTGAATTTTAAATTTTGAATTTCAAATTTGAAATTTCAACCAAATTTTAAATTTTAAATTTCAAATTTTTGAATTTTGAATTTCAAATTTCAAATTTTAAAATTCAAATTTTGAATTTTGAATTTCAAATGTTTGAATTTTGAACAACTTTCAAAATTTAAATTTTGAATTTTAAATTTCAAATTTTAAATTTAAACTTTTAGATTACAACTTAATCTATGCATGCAAATTTATATATCATATCTTAGAACCTGGTCTGATACCATTTGAAGCGAAATTTAGTGCAGGGGTAAAATGATAATTTTAAAATTTTTTTAAAATTATGATTTTATAGTGAAAAATATTAATTAATCTAATTAATTAACATATATTTATCCAATACTAGGATCTAAATATGATATACAGCATGCATGCATTTAAATTTGAAATTCGAATTTGAACAGTAAACACTTTACTGTAATGTGTTCAGAACCCAATATTTTTATGCGGGTAGTCGATCTTCGCAATTTGATCATCGTTGGGAGGCTCTGATTACTGCAATACAGTCACACAGGGTGTCTGGCCTCTATGAATCATCCACACGAGGCTTTCGGTCTGATCGGCTCCTCACAAGTGCTAGTTCATTGTAGAGTCTTTTTGACGGCTGATGCTGATCGAACTCCTTCGATCGATTTTTGCCAATTCTTTGAATGCTCCGAATCATCAACAGATATGCTTGAGAGGATGTTGAAGATCTCTCTGAAATTTGCTAGGCTCACGACACTCGTAGCTCACCTTCTCACTTCCCGAACCCCAGGCTAAAACCCTAGGGTACACTAAGAAAAACTCTGCGCCCTTTTTTTTTTCTTTTCTTTCTTTTTCTCTCAGAAGGTCTTGGACCTTCACCTCACGCAGAAAGGTTCCTCACGCCCCAAACTTTCTCTCCAAAATTTTTTTACGCACGCCCCACCTTTCTCCCCTTTTTAAAACAACGTCGAACGTGTCTTATCTACGTGAGAGGATAAAGATAAGTGGTTGCACATTTGAATTCAAATCGAGTTTGAATTCAAATGCAAACCAACTCATCCCTATCCACTTATGGCATGAGAAGAGAAGGGCGTGGACTCTTTGTGCATGAAAAGGTTTCATGAGAAACCTTTTCTCATGTAAGTTATGTGGCGCACAAGATGGATAAGCATGAAGGCACAAGAGATAAGTAATCCATTCAAATTCAAACATGCTTTGAATTTGAATGGTTAACTAATCAGCTTTATCCATCCATATGGTGCACAAAAGTGGGTGTGGGGAGGGCTTTACGTGAGAAAATATTCATGAGAAATTCCTTCTCGTGAATTCAAATGGGCACAGTGGATGTGAGGTGGCGCAGGGAGTTTGGGTCAAGGTGGTTTCATTATTTAAACCAACCTAATTGAACCAAATAAGTTAGGCCCAATTAAACTAATTTAAATCTAACTTAATTAGGCTTAATTAGGCTCAATAAAATCTTAATCAAATCAAAAATTGATTAAGCCCAACCCCTGATCAAATCAGGGACTAAACCATCTCGATGATTAGGTCAACTCTTAACCTAATCGGGTCAAACCCAACTGAATCTAATTCAATTAGACTTAATCAAAAAATAATTACTCAATCAAATTGAGTTAATTAGTGATCAAATTATTAATTAAACCTCTCATAAATATTCAGTCCAAATCCGATGGACAATCGGGTATCAAAGTTCATCAATATGAAACCTTGATCGAAGAGTCCCAAACCAGTGGGACTCTTGACCCCGGTACCCAAAATGCATGGGACTCGTGATTAGAGAATCCTGATTCTCGATCACAGAGTCTCAAACATGTAAGACTCATAGTCCATGAACATTAAGACTCTTCATTAGCTATCAGATCAGATAGGAACCTCTAATGTGTGTGACCCCGCAGGTTCGAACCTAAGCCAGTAGCACAGGAACCAATTTCTGTACTAATCGAAGTGACCATCTAGCAATGGTACCCGATGTCTAAATAGGTCGAATAGTCACAATCACAACACTCAAACCTATGTGAATATGGTTACTGTATAATTCATCCCTTTTGACCCCTGTGTTTAGGATGACTCAAGATTAAACTGTCAACCCTAATTAGATCATCCGAATCGTGCTCAACTCAAACAGTCCTGTGACTCCTCACTAGGACTACCCTAGCCAAGATTTTGCTAAATTGAAATATGACTGTACACAGCTCCTGAACTGGAGTGGTCAATTCCATCTTGACACACGCACCGACAAGTCAAGTACTTGACTACACCCAGCAGCCTTCCGTCACTGAATTAGAAATTCAAGTAGTCCAGTGCCTAAGTGCAGTGAGTTGCTTGCAAGTCACCGTGGCGGTCTCAGGTTGGAGGGATATTTATACCCATATCCCATCGGAGCAAATCTTGACAGCAGAGATAGCTCCGGAGTCAGTCACGTTCAGTGAGATGTACCCTTACATCTCACCTGTATGCCATACCAGTGTCTCCACACTCCTTGATTAAGCGGACAACCAACCTATATGGCACACAACGACCTATGCTCGATAAACATTGTTGTCCTTGGTAACAACGTATCATTTGGTCGCAAACAGGTTTAAAGACTAAACGATAAATCCTCCTTTATCGAGTTTAAATAGTCCTAAGGACTTCACCACAACATAGGAGTTCATTAGAAGATGACAATTTGCGATGAAAAATATCAAAATAATTTTTATTTATTTATGATTCATGTACTAATATAATAAAGAGCACAACTGTCTACAGGCTAACGATTGGCTTTGGGATACTATTCTCAACATGTATGTGATACAAATTAATAATTCATTGAGTATTTTAGCTTTAAAATTTTTAGATATGTGATACCTTATATAGGTTCTACTTATGCAAAGTGTTGCAGGATCTATAAAGCTAAAGTGAGGTGACTACTTTCTTTTGGCACTAATGGATAGTCCATTCATGCTAAGGCTATAGAAATCTATTTATTTAGAAACTAGTAGACCATTATTTATCAGAAATATTATTTCAATCTCTATGTTATTGTAATATAGATTTGAAATTAATGTTAAGTGTAAAAGTTATTCTCCTTTTGATAAATTTTATGGCTATGGTCTTATGTTTCTATCACTCAATGATATTCTTCATGTTTATGAGAACAAGAAATAAATACATGATGGTCACATATCTTAGGGCAATCAAGGTATTAGGTTTTGAACATATGGATATTTGAAGGCTAATAATATTTTAACCCAGAGATAGACACTTCATATGTGATATAATGTATTCTTTAAAATGCTTCATAAATATTATTATCTCATTCTGGGGATATATCCTAAAAATTATTGTATATGTTAGATATTATCAAAATCTATTACGAGCACTCCATATAAGATATGAAAAAGAAGAGATAGGTTGCTCGCTTATGTGAAAAGAGTTGATGTACATAAGTTTGTGACTAGAATAGGTTCTTATTAGTATATAGGTTATCCTAAGATTAGTATATGATACTATTTCTACCACCCTACTGTTGGAAAATGTGTCCCAAAAAGCCAATCGTCAAGCTGTTGACGGTTGAGCAACCAAGTATTGTAATTGATTTATAAAATATATTTGGCATTTTCATCATAAGCTTTCATCTTAAAATGAACTCCGTTGTTATGATGAAGTCCTTAGAACTATTTAGATTCGATAAAGAAAAGATTTATCGATTAGTCCTTAAAACAGTTCACGACCAAATAATAGGATGTTAATAAGGACGATAGCTTCTATCGAGCATAGGTCGCTGTAGGCCATATGGGTTGGTTGTCCTCTTAATCAAAGAGTATGGAGACACTGGTATGGCATACAGGTGAGATGTGCTGGTACATCATCATTGAATGTGACCAACTCCAGAGTATTCTGCTGTCGAGAATGTCTCTGATGGGATATAGGTATAAGTGTCCCTTAGACTTGAGATCGCCTTAGTGACTTGCAAGCAACTCACTGTGCTTTGGTATGGACTAACTGAATTTCTAATTCAGGGATGGAAGGCTTTTGGGCACAGTCAAGTACTTGCGAAGTCAAAGTGTGATCGAGATGGGATTGACCACTCCAAGAGTTGGAGAAGAATGAGTCACTGTATTTCAATTTAGCAAAACCTTGGCCAGGGTAATCCATCCGATGGATTTGATATTTTGAAATACAATGTGGACAACCTGATTAGAGTTGAAAGTTGAACTCTAGGGTGTCCTATGATCATTTTGGTCAAGGGGATGAATTATATGAAAACTATATCCGCATGGGTTCTAAGGATGTTGTTCTACACATTCGACCTATCCGGTCGTCGGGTACCATTGCTAGATGGTCACTTCGATTGGTACAAAAATTTATTTCTATGCTACCGACTTAGGTTCAAACCTATGAGGTCACACACATTAGAGTTCATGATCCGATCGGATGGTTGATCAACGATTAAGAATCATTCTAGGGTTAAATGATCAATACGATTGACATTTAACCCAGTGCAAGTATTGCAGGAGGATCATTAGCAATTTGATTGCTAATTGGCTTAATTTGATTAATACAATGGGCTAAGATTAAGTCTAATTAAATATGATTTAATTAGATTTAGTTTGGATTTGATTGGATCAAGTTCAATTAGTTTATTGGATAAGCCAAGTCCAAGGAAAAACTAGTCCTAGTTCAACTAGGACTTGGGTCAATCTAATTTCTAATTTGATTAGAAAATTAAATCAGATTTAAATCTAATTTAATCTGATTAAATTAGATTCTTAATTGAATTAAAATTTATTTTAATTTGGTTGATCTAATTTTAGTTTGATTTGGTTTGAGAAATTAAATTAAAACAAGCCATAAGATAGAATCCTAGTAAGACTAGGATTCCACCTTGCACCACATAAGCCTTCCCCATGCCCTCTCTCTCATTCAACGCCAATCTCCTCTTATTTTGTGTGACAAAAGCCCTCTCCCAGGTCTCTCCCACGTTCACAAAAGGTCTCCTCTCTTCTTTCTTACATGGAAGGTGGTTTGGATCAAATCAAAAAGGAATAAGTTTGGATTTCAAATTCGATGAGATAGAGTTTTAGAAATCCAAAACTCTTTCAATTTTGCACCGAATCTATCCAAATTTTTTTTTGGAATTTTATAGCTTTTAGGGTACACATTATGTACCCTTTTCTAGTGATCCATGTACAAAAATAAGGAGAAGATGCTCAAGAGTTGGGCGCCCCTTAACTTGCCATGTTTGGATAAGCCTTGACTAGGTATTTGACCTAGACAAGGACTCTATCATATCTATCTATATAAAAAAGTTTCTTCATAAAATTTTTAGAGAAGATAGAGATTTGAGAGACCTTTGAGCCATCCAAAAATTAGAGAGAAAAACCTTTGGGTCATGGAGATATAAAAGATACAGTTAGGGTGTCTAGAGAGAGAAACGAGAAGAAGAAGAGGGTCTTCTTCTAGGGTTGCTTGTTTTCATATCTTTCCTCCCTCCATCTTGAGTTTCCTGAGAGTGTCTCAGATCTAAAACTCCTCCTCCTATTTTTTATTTTTGGAAGAGTCCAAATCAAGAAGAAGGAGGCACCTGATCAACCATCAAAGAAGGATCAGCGCAGTACTAGCATACTGTGCTGATTTTCTGAAACAGGACTTCTGATAGAGATTCGTGGGCTCGTGTGGACGACTCCTAGAGGTCGGACGCATGTGTGGCTTACAACATCATCCTCAAATCCGGATCAGTGAGCTTAGAACGTCTAACTTGCAAGGTAATAGATCTGATCTATTGTTTAATACATACATTAGATGTAGTATAGAAACATATTGATATGATCAACATGTAGTTCATGCTATATTTATATATTTTAATTTTTGATTTAATGATATGTAATAATCATGTAATAGGATCTTAGATCTAGGGATTCTCTGATTTTAGAAAATAAATTTTGATTTATTTTAGTCTTCCGCTGTATGATCTTGAAAAAGTTTCAAGATCTAACCCTGAAACCCTAGATCTGGTTCCTACACCTACTTGATAAAAGATATTTTGTCAGTAGGTATGCCACCTTTTAGGAAAAGAAAATTTTTTAAAAGGAGATAGTGAGAGGATAATTGAACTTGAGAAGTTCAAGACATGTAAACTATCCTATCTTAATCTGTGGAGTTGTCCCCAAGTTAATCCTCAAGCAGATGTGCCCAGTGATGAGGCATGACCATGATACACACCTCCTCACTGAAAGATCAATTCGAGTGTGTAATGTACCACTCAAGTATGGATTTATCATTGAGAATGACTATACACCATACATTATTGTGAATAATATTTTCTTGACCTATTCGGAGGATGTTATGAGTAGAGACTCTAACAGTTGGTCTGAAAGAAATTGACTCCCTGTACATCAACCAAATATGGACTATGATTGAAGCACCTATGGGTATGACCCAATAGGTTGCAGTCAGGGATGCCTATTCAGATTCTTGCTATTGCCACGCACCATCTAGAGAAGTTGTCTCTAGTGGGAGGACAAATGTATTTGTGAATTCAGGCAGGTATTAAGGAGATGGTACCTCCATTTTTGATAAGATAGTCAAAATGTTTAACTATATCAAATATAGATGAACCATGTGTGTGTGCGAGAAGATTAGTAGGAGTCTCACAAACTTTTTGGTTATGTATGTGGGTGACATACAGCATATTGGGAAGGTAGTCCCAATATTACACTTAGTCAATAACTTGCTTATCACAAAAATTTTCATGGAAAAAGACTTGGGCTAAGCATCCAGTTTTTGGCATCTATAGGGATAGATGTAAGTGAATGCAGGGCTTGTCCCAGTCTAGGTATATAGAATTTGATGTTGAAAGAGTTCAACATGAATGGGTGTAAAGGTGTTTACTTACCCATACATTCAATATACCAAGCCTGATGTGAATTATGCCTTGTGCATAATCATTGATTTCGAACCGATCTATGATAGGATCTTATAAAAATTATGAAAAGCATTCTCATAATACTTGAGAAGTACTAGAGGAGCAGTGAATTAAAAGAGTTTCAAGCAGCAAACAGTATGTGACTTAGTTAATTACTGTTGTAAAGATTGCTAAGAAAAATAGCCTGATGAAGGATTCATTATTAAGTTGAGTGTCGTCTCACTAGATATCCACGCACATCCTAGATATTTTCACCTCATTTGTGATTTGATTATAAAATGAGTTAATATTAAAAACATCATAATGGACCAGTTCACTAAGCCATACATAGCAGTAGTGTAATCACCATCCTGATTGCATGGGCATCAAGTACAGGGGTGATTGATTTTAGTGCAAATGAGAGATTGAAAGAATAGTACCCTACAAGCCATTCACATGGGGATGCAAAGAGATTTTTCTGTGATATCTTCCTACTCATTTACATGACATTAGTTATTTTATTTATATGAGGTATTATGTTTTATCATTTGCTGCATCATATTTTTATAATTATGATAAATCTCATAGATTAGAACAATGATTTTAGGATCATGATGAGATCATGTCAGTGAGACCTAAAATCTTGATAGCCCCAATCTAAAATATTTTTAGTCATTGGATCATCGAGTTAGGGATCGATGACTTCGATAAGACTGGTACATCCTATGTATACTTGATAGAGAGGATGGTTAATCTCATAATCACTTGTATGGTGATACTAATATAAGGATGTAGGTGCTCATTAAAGAATGAGTTCACTGAACTGATCCATAAGAAGAACATCTGATGGAGCCTTACAGCATATCGACAGATGATTCTTCAGTAGGAGTGGTGCATGTGATCTTTTGATCTGAGATCACTATGGTACCTTGTGTGCATGGATCCTTACTTTGGTTTATTTTTAAGCACACCACTTTAAGATGTGTGTGGAATATTTAGGTATAATGAAGTGTGCATGAAAGTTATGAGTGGTCAATAAAGAATCGATCATTCCTTGTAGGAGGAGAGAACATCCTATGTGATCTCATAGGATGGTGACTCTGAGAGTCTCTGACCAGAGCAGGGATGAACAGAAAAAATAATTTCTACTGATTCATCAATCGAGTCATTATCATTAGATCGAGATACATATGGTTAGATATTTAGGTTTGACATATTTTCATACCCATAGCCTTTTCGAGATATTGTGTGATCGAAGGATCGAATTACACGTAACTCACCATAGAAGGATAATTTTAGTATTTTTATCAAATTTTAAATCTTCTGGATAGTCATGACACATTACTAGACATTAATATTGACTTATAGATTTGATAAAATTAAAAGAGTTTAATTTTAAAATCAATTAGGAAGAGTCCTAGTTGATTGAGACTCTTTAGCTAACCTAATCCAATCAGATTAGGATTTCATCGAGAGTTTGGGTCCACTGCTGGTTAGATTTGAAACCCAATGGATTACACACAATAAAAATTTGATCTTAATCTAATTAATTTAAATTTATTATAAATTTAATAGGTTAATTAAATTACTAGCACATGAATTAACCCAAGTTTCCAATTGGGTTCAGTGCAAAGGTGTTTGTGCTAACCTAGTCTTGTTGCTTTGACCTAATGTGATTAGGTTTGAACCATCTAATTTATTAGTTGGTTTTATCTGATTTTGTAGAAGTGTTTCATGTGGAATCAACCTCCTCCACATCAAACCACATGTATAAATATGGGTGGCGTAACATTTATTTCTAGAATTAAGAAGGAGAGTCCTTTTTTACTCCTCTTAAAATTGTTATATCTTCCACACATCCCTTTATTTTTGTGCACCATCAGATGGTGCCTTGGGATATGGGATGTGGAAGAGGAGAAGGAGTCCTTCACTAGGAAGGAACTCCATGCCAAAAAGAATTTGGGACGCCCACTTTTATGCGATGGAAATGGAAGAGTCCATTTCTATGTGGACTCTTAATTTCCTTCCTTTAATTCTCTCTGCGTTTATTAATTCACTGTGTCATCAGATGTCCCTTGAAATTATAGGCACAGAAGAGAAGGAAGAGTCCTTTTTTGGCAAGGAAACCACATGCCAAAAAATTATGGACGCCCCCCTTTTTGTGCATTGATTTTTGGGAAGAGTCCTTAATGGAATGGACTCTTGATTTCATGCCTTTTATCCTTATCCCACGCACCAAGTGTTGGCATTTTAATTTTTTCCAAGCAGAGGAGCAGTCCTTCTACTGGTTAACCTCTTTGTTTTCCTTCAAAACTCCTTGGATTACATGAAAAAATTCAATGAAGGCATGTAATAATTAAGGGATGCCAAGAGTTGGCATCCCATGGAGTCACCCCATGTTTCCTATTTAAAGGGGGCACCACAACCTATTTTAATATGCCATTTTTAGCTGAGAATGGGCATGAAAATAAGAAGAAATAATAAAAAAAATTGAGAAAAAGATAAGAAAAAAAAGAGAGAAAAATAGAAAGGAAGGGAGAAGAGAAAAAGGAAAGTATGAGATACTTGTCCTAAAATCAGATTGTTCATGTGTTGATCATAAAATTTGATTAGAGTGTGGTTTGATACTCTAGAAAAGGGTTCCTAGTGTGGTCCTAGTAGAGGTCATTGAGGCATACAAGCAATGGTGTATCAAGTTCTTGCAAAGGACTATCGACAGCGTACTTAGGAAGAAGATTGCAGCACCATGATGAGTTGGGAAGGGCTCTGATCAATCCTGTGTAGATCACCGTTGGAAGACTTCTACTTTGGAGTCTTGTGGAGATCTCAAAATCATTAGTTTGTGATCTTTGTGGTGGTATATGACTTCTGATCTTCTCCTCATATGCTTGATTTTGTGATTTGATTGTAATCATCAAGGGGTTCTTTGGATTTTTGAGTTCCGATAGTTGTGTTTAAATATTAAACCTTATTTTCATTATTGTATGCATGTTAAAAAATTTTAAAATCTATATTTCACTATGTCATCAAAACCCAACAGATAGTCTTTCTTGGAATTCTCCATGCTGAACCTTGTCAGCATAGTATAAATTTATATCGATTGGGATAATCCAAGTAACCTTTTAGATCTATCTCTATAGATCTTCATCTCAAGGATGAAGGATGCTTCTCCCAAGTCATTCATGGAGAACTGAGATGACAACCAAACTTTTATTCCTTATAATGCAGGGATGTCATTTCTGATTAAGAGAGTGTCATCCACATACAAAATAAGAAATACTATTACCGAGTTATTAACCCACTTGTATATGTAGGGTTCCTCTCCATTCTTAATGAAGCCATATGTTTTGATCACTTTATCAAAATGTATATTCCAACTTCGAGATGCTTGCTTAAGTCCATAAATAGACCTCTAAAGCTTGCATACCTTTGATTCATCTGTGGATATGAAACCTTCAGGTTGTATTATATACACCTCTTCTTCCAGCTCTCTATTTAGGAGGACTATTTTCACATCTATTTGCTAGATTTCATAGTCCAGATGTGCTGCTATCGCAAGCTTAATCTGAATGGATTTGAGTATTGTCATAGGAGAAAATATCTCATCATAGTCAATAACATAGTATTGACAAGAATCTTTGGCAACCAGATAGACTTTATAGATCTCCACCTTTCCGTATGTGCCCCTCTTTTTTTTGAAGACCAACTTACACCCCATGAATTTTACACCTTCAGGTGGGTCAACCAATGTCCATACATTATTGACTTTTATAGACTCCATTTCAGATTTCATAGCTTCCAGCCACTTATCGAAGTCAGACCTCTGCATCGCATCCATATAGGTGATCGGATCCTCATTGTTCTCATTGAGTTCAACTGGATCATTATTTAGACTAAGAAATCATAGTATCTACCCAGTTGATGCGGTACTCTATCGAATTTTCTTAAAGATGTTTCTACAATAGGTTTCGAATTTGATCTAATCAAGTCCAACTCAATGAGTTTACTAGATTGTGTCGATTCTTCTATCGATCGAACTTCTTCAAGTTCAATCATTGAGGCATGAGTTCCTTCTCTAAGGAACTCCTTTTCTAGAAAGACTGCCTTATTGTTGACGAACACCTTCTGTTCATCAGTAAGGTAGAAGTAATACCCCTTGATCTCTTTTGGGTATCCTACAAATAGATACTTGTCAGACCAAGGTCCAAGTTTGTCAGTTTTTAGATGTTTGACATAAGCTGGACATCCCCAAACCTTAAGATGAGAGAGTGTTGGCTTACACCCTGTCCACATCTCATGTGGTATTTTACTTATAGACTTACTCAGAATTTTATTTAAAATATAACAAGTCGACTTGAGTGCATATCCTTAAAAAAGGATCGGTAGACTTGCAAAGCCCATTATGGATCGAACCATATCTAATAGGGTTCGATTCTTCTTTTTCGATACACCATTATGTTGTGGTGTTTCAGGAGGGGTCTATTGTGAGAGAATTTCATTCTCTTCTAAGTATGCTAGAAACTCACTGGAGAGGTATTCTCCTCCTTAGTCAGATCGAAGACTTTTAATAATCTTTTCAATTTATTTTTTTACTTCATTATGAAATCGTTAGAATATTTCAAATAATTCTGACTTATGCGTCATTAAGTAGACGTGTCCATACCTCGATAGGTCATTTATAAAAGTAATGAAATAATAATATCCACCTCTGGTATTGGTGTTCATCGGTTCACATACATCAGTATGTATGAGACTTAAAACTTCACTAGCTCGCTCATCTTTTTCAGTAAAAGTGACTTGATCATTTTTTCAAGAAGACAGGACTCACAGATTAGAAGTAATCCAAAATCATTAACTTCAAAGATTTTCTCTTGTGTCAATCTATTTATTCTATTCTTGTTAACATGACCTAACCTACAGTGCCAAAGATAGATATCGAAGACATCACTAATTCTAAGGTGTTTGCTAGACGTATACATTACACTAACAGGTTGTGAGAATATGTAAATACTATTGTTCAACTGTCCATTCATCACATTAACATCATTTATAATGATATTAAAATTATTTTTTTTATTAAAATTTCATAATCATTCATGGCCAAGAGACCTACAAAAATAATATTCAATAAAAAGAAAGGACAAAAGTGACATTCGCTGAGAACAATTATATTCGACTTAAATACAAGCTTAATAATTCTTAATGCTAGAACTGAAACTGATCTTCCATCTCCAACATTGAGAAAATTTTCATCTTCTTCAAATTTTCTACTGACCTGCAGACCCTGCAACGAATTGCAAATATTAAAAGAGCTTTCGGTATCTAATACCCAGATAGTAGAATCATAAATTGAGAAATTACAAGGTGATATCATATAATTATCTTATCCAGCAACAATTTGCTTTTTTCTCGACCTATTCAGATCCAAGGAGGCAATGTACTGAGGATAATTCCTCTTCCAGTGTCCCTTCTTCTTGCAATAGAAGCATTCCGCTTGTCTTTGATCAGACTTGGATTTCTTGGTCTGACTGGGTTTGGGTACCACAGCACTTTGCATCCTTTTTTTGTTCTTCTTATTCTTCTTCTCTTTGTTAAAGGGTCGTTGTCCAGAAGAAGACCCTTCCACTATATTCACCGACTCCTTTTAGAGCTGGTAATTCTTCTCAAAGTTCTACAGCAATCCCAGCAAATCGTGGTAATTGACGCAGGCTTTGTCATTCGAAAATGAGTAAGAAAAGAAAGGTAGGATTTAGGCAGAGAGTTCAGAATGGCATCTTTCCCCAACTGCTTATGCAGGAGAAAGTCAAGCTTGCTTAAAAGATCAATCATTTCGATCATATATAGTACATGATCGGTGCTGACGCTCCTTCCCTCATTCGAGTGTTGAAGATAGCACAACTAGTCTTATGCCTCTCAACATCATCGAATGTGCCAAAAGACTCGTTCAACATTTGTAACATATCCTGTGACTGAGCATTCTCGAAACGATAGCTGAACTCATTATTCATTTTCACCAGTATAATGCAACAAATGTAGTTCAATCATTGAGCCACTTCTGATAAGTGTCTCTAACCGTGCTACGTGCATTCAAAGCTGGCTCCTCGAGTGCCGGATCTGTCAATACATACAAGATCCATTCGTGCTCCAAGACTATTTTGAGTTTTTGATACCAGCTATCAAATTTGGTCCCATCAATTTATCACTATCTAATAGTGATCGGAGCGATAAGGTGGTGGCCATAACTGTAAAAGAAAAATCAAAACCTAATTAGTATATGAATTGATTAAGCCTAAAGACATATTTTTAGTCTAAAAGTTCTTCTACTATTTTATTCAAATTGATAGTCTCTACATTCAATTCAAAAAATTACATTAATTTCTTAGTGGGTACTAGAATCCACATGGACTGCACATGGGCCTGAGTGTGGCTCAATCAATCCATGTGTACCTATGGGTAGGTTCTTAACCAATTGTTTCATCAAATAATTTCTAGCATTCAATTTTGCCCCAAACACTTCTTCAACAGGCGTGTGGCACCTCCACCGAAAGTTCTGGTTAGGTCCAATCGTTAACATGCCAAAATTTAGTGCATCTAACAAATGAGTAATCAGGCTCGAGTGTAGCTCGACCAACCTGACCATCATCAGAGAGATACAACTAAATCCACATATTATGAATCATAATTCCAATAGTCAGATGAACACCAAACGTGTGGCGCCTCTAATGATCATCTAAACTATTGGACTCATTATTATCCAACTTAATGAGAGGCTATGATCTAGTTATCACCATAACTATTTCATTTTAGGGACCTAATAATTTTAGAAGATTTAATTGATTAAATTGAAAGATAAGAAAAAAAACTTGACCAGTTAATCTTAATCCTCCACTAACTTCATCAAGTCAGATTAAAGAACATCAAGCATAAGCTGGTTCAGCCAACCAGTCATGAATCCTCCCACTGACTTCATCAAGTCATAAAGAGGATTCAAGGCAAGTTGAACTAGGGATGCCTAAATCAGTCATAATGATTTTCTAGTTAACATGGGTCAACTCCAATCATTAAGTGATCTAATCAAAATATGATTCATCATATTGGCTAGGTAAGTGAGATCGATGGGAGGGATATGCCATTAACTCGACATAGACTCAATCTATACGAATAGCCCCCAATTAATGACCACCGATCAAAGCTTCCATACTTACATTAGACACCAACTGGTTAGTCATTTTTAATTTGATCAACTTATAGAATTGGATTCAACCACGGAGCTATGATCAAAGTCCTTATTAGTCTAATCAAAGATATAGACTTGACCAACTACATCTATTGAAATTAATCAAGAGAAGAAATTGATTCAATCAGAATTAACTTTTAATTAGATTTGATCAATCACTAACATGGTCTATTATCAATGATTTCTAATCCTAGGTCTAACTTAGTTAAATAGACTTGACTCAAGCTAACCCATTAACCCATGAATTATGAAATTAATTCTTAGATCTTTGATTCTCAAATCTAGATTACTTAATTCTCAATTAAATTTTGGACTGACATGGATTCGGATTCGGTGTTTGAAAATAGTTTTAAATTTTATAAAATATTTTCTCAATCAATCATCTAATGATCCAAATACTAATTTTAGATCTAATATACATTATTGCATATCTAAAATAAAATTTTAATTTTTTTTTATTATTCATCATCATGAAAAAAATCGTACAGCACCCCTACACACCATAGGAGATCTTATCGAATGGGCAAATAGAGTTGTGATACCCTGATTTTCCTATGATCTGATGGCTATGAGGATCTATCCAATTAGATTACTATATTACTCAGATATTAAATTAATTATTTAGATCTAATCTAAATAATTAAAATCAGATTATATAAAGATCAGTACAAACTAGGACAACCTTTGCACTGTAAGGGGTAAACCTTACAGCAGGACAACCTTATATCAGTTTGTGTGATCAGATCTACAATTAATTTTAGATCTAAATATTATATATTAGATCTAATCTAAATTACATTATAGATCTAAATGCATTTAATATTAGATTATATGCAAGAATAAATTCATGTTATAAGCAACCTGGCTCTGATACCGCGGTAGGATCATGCAGGGGTTTCATGCATACATTTCAAAATTTTTAGTGAAAGAACATTAGATTAAACTATTTAATCTATAAATACATACATAAGATTTAATCTTAAAACTCTTACAAATAGATTTATAACATAAATTTATATGCATAAAAATCTGAATCTAATATTACAAGCGTTTGAATAAGAACAACAATTAGTGATAGATCTAATCTACCACTTCTAGGATTTCAAACCCAATATCTGAGTGTGGATAGTGATGTGTCTTAAATTTATCGCAAGCGCACGATGTGCAATATAGCACGTCCGACGAGTACGAGTCGATTCCATGAAGAATTGAATTTTAAATTATATTTAAATGCTTGCTCAGACGAGCTTTAGAGAAAAAGGGAAGAGATTGTTTGTTGAATTACGAACTACCAAAGCAGTAAACTAATCAATTATAAAGGAACATTATCTAAAAGATCTAGGGCTCTTGAATCTACTAGATCAATGAATTAGAGAGCCTTCCTATGATTTCTCTTATAATGTTCCTTGATCAAGGTGTAAAACATGAACAAGTATGGACCATGAAGAGATTTAACTCAATTATGATCCATCAAGCATTCTATTTTTATCCTAATTAAGAGACTCTTCTTTTCTTCTCTTCTCTTATATTGTCCAAGCATAGGCTATGAAGGGATTCTGACCCAACTATAACCTATCAAGATTTTCATAAGAAAAGAGAAGAAATAGTTTAGAAAATTTTGAGCCTTCTACCAATCATCCACTCTTGCACCGAATCAAGTATGGACTATGAAGGGATTCTGACCCAACGATAGCCCATCAAGTTTCTTGACGAGAGAGATGAAGGGAGAAGGACTCTAAAAATTAAAAGCTCAAAAAGAGAGATTCAATGAAGCATGCTTCTATTCATGATCTAGCTACATCGCAAACCCCAGAGGGATTGCTTAGCCAGACATAGTTGATTTGAAGTAAAAAAAATAAAATAAAATAAAGAATAATTCTACTTGCTAAAATTAAACTTGCAAAAATTAAAAATTACAGAATTAAAAGATGCAGAAAGTAGAAATTAAAATTGTAAAAATTAAATAGAAAGAGAACAACTAATTTATTGCTGAATAAAAATTCTGATACAAAAATTTTCAATTCCTAAGCTATTAATAAGGCTTGAAGTTTGAACAGAAAATAAAATAAAATTTCTTATAGAACCAGACTTTTCTCTTTTTCTTGGCTGGGATTAACCTCCTTCTGACTGACTCTCCTTCTCTTGTGTTGGAAGGGTGAAAAAAAGTAGAAACAAGATGGCTAAAAAGTTTTAAAGGTGGGTATGTCTGCCTATCACACAGATCTCCTACAAAAATTATGGAGTGGAGAGAGATATCTCTAATAGAAAGGTATAGAACTTTATTTATAGATGTAGGTGGAGAGAAAATTTTTATTTTTTTAGATGTGGGACTAAAGAAAAAAATAAGGGTGAGGATAATAGATGGTTAAGATGAAGGGGTAAGGGAGTCATGATGAAGGGCGGCCATTCACTTCATGCCGTGTGCTCTCGCATCCTGCATGCTCGCAAGGCCCAGCTTGCTCGTTTGAATTCGTTCTCGTGCGCCAGGCCATTTCTGCATCATGCCACATAACGGGCCGTGCTTTCTTTTGTTCTTTTGCATGCCACGCCCACTTGATCGCACCCGGTCTTCAGTCCTCCGTGGGTCCCTGCTTGCTTGTCCAACTTCCAGCCGCTCGCCCAGACTTCAGCCATTCACGTCTTCAGCAGCTTATGCACACCCAAACGCCTATGGCACTTCCACGTTTGGCCTCCATGCTAAAATCCACCTCACAGCCTTTTATGGGCTATTGTTTTGAGTTTTGGTTCAAATCCCAGGCCATGTCGCTTTGCTATAACTTTTCATGCCTTTTTTAAATGCCCAAAAAATTGCAATTAATGCCTCCTTGGCCCACTATGAGCTCCAGATGTGTTCAAAGGTTTTAGCTCCAATTGGCCTTTAAACATTTTGGATTGGTCCCACAAGAATTAATGCTTGGTTGCCATTTGGTATATTTCTATGTGGCCTAGGTGAGTTTCATGCATACATGAGGTACACCATTCGTTCTTCGCTCCTCTTGTTTGAACTTGGACTCGGACCTAGACTTCATCATTTTAGGATTGGTTAGATGCACTTGACGAGCATATTTATTGAATTTCAATTTTGAATATAAATTTATTATAATTCATTTTTTGCCATATTTGATTTTTTTAAGTCTGTAGATTGAGCTCTTCATATTAGTGCACCTCTTTCCTGTAAAAATATACAAAGAAGCATCAATTTTAAAAAATAAAAATAATTTGATTCATAAATTAATATTTCTGTAGATAAATTTATGCACTTATCATACCTCCCAACTTATTTATTGCTAGTCCCTTAGTAATGCAATATATAATTTTTTTTTAATATTTCATTAAGATCACCCGACAAAAATAGATCTAGGATTGAAAGTCAAAGAGTTTAGCAAGTATTACTAATTAAATATTGAGTTTTAGAAGTAAATTTCGTAGCTAATACAATTAGAAATTCTTTAGAATACATCTAAAGATCTATAGTACTCGTGTTTGTGATGACCAACTTAGCATTTGAGTGCTGGCTTGTAAAGGACAAATATATTTTCTTTTATCACCTTAGTTTAGTTAATTTTTATACATCCCCAAATAAAGTTTATGAACTTAAGGTAGCTTTCACACTGCCTTCTCTCTTTTTTTTTTTTTTAATGCTGAGCATCCTGGCCTTCCCCTCATTGTTTGACGCGAACCTTCACACTTGACTTAGGTGCAGAGATCCAATTACTAAGTTTAAGACAATCTACATATACTCTGTATTTTTATTTTAGGCAGGTAGCTCTTTCCTCAAATTCAAATTTTTGATTGGAGTGTATATCAATTATCAATTTTAAGTGATAATTGAGTCCTCCGTCGGTCTCACAATCAGCACCTATTTGCCTTGTCAGTGTGCATGTGCAGTTAGAAGTGCTAATAGTCTTTAAGTGATCTAAGTAAGCTGCTAAAAGTCTACCCACTAATCTACTTTTAACTCACTACAGTCATTAGAAAATACTTTCTAATTCTTATTATCCTTTTCCTAATCTATTTTGCTCAATATATATATTTTTTAATTATTTTTTTATCTTTAATTTAAATATTATTATTTTTAATGAAGGAGGAAACACAATGAATACAAGAAAAAGAAAGATGTCACCGGGTGAATATGTGTTCTTTTTTTTTTTTTTTGAAGGTGATCTGGTGCGATGTTGGTCTGAAAGTTCGAAGTCCAAAGACTGGTATCTCTATTTATTCAATAGAAAAGATATTAGTTTAAAAAAAATTAGGTTGCCTCTCAAAAATGCTAAGTTTAATATCTTCAGCCAAATAAAATATTTCAAGTAATTTAATTATGATAAATTGGCTCCTAGAGAACCATGGTTTCGTCAATAGATTCTTTGGATAGTTTCAAGAACAGTTTTAATCTTTGACCATTAATTTAAATACAGCACCATTACTTGAATTTTTAATTTCTATAGCTCCATGTGGGAAGACTTCTTTAACTAAGAAAGTCCTATCCATCTAGACCTAAACTTTTTAGAAAATAGGTGTAATCTAAAATTGTACAAAAAAAAATTTTGTCTAGGAGTAAATGATTTTCTCATAATTGCCTGATCATGAAATACTTTGGTTCGTTCCTTGTATACCCTAGAATTCTCATAAGCCTCATTTCTTAGTTCTTCTAATTCATTCATTTGAAGCTTCCTATAGTTTTTGGCTACGTCCAAGTCCATATTTAAATTTTTAATAGCCCACATGGCTTTATGCTCTAGCTCAACAGGCAAGTGACAAGGTTTTCCAAATACAATCCTATAGGGAGACATTCCTAGGTTAGTCTTGAAAGTGGTTCGGTATGCCCATAGTGCATCAACTAATTTCAAAGACCAATCTTTTCTATTGGCATTAATAGTTTTCTTCAGGATTTGTTTGATCTATTGTTGGATACTTCTACTTGTTCACTAGTCTGAGGGTGATAAGGTGTGGCCAACTTGTGGGTGACATTATATTTTTTCATTAATGTGGCAAAGGGTTGGTTGCAAAAATATTTCCCCGATCACTAATGATTGCTTTAGGAGTACCGAAACAGGAAAGAATATTTTTTTAAAAAAATTTTAAGAGCACTTTGCTATCAGTAGATCTACAGGAAATAGCTTCTACCCACTTTGAGACATAGTCGATAGCTACTAAAATATATTCATTTTCAAATGAGTTTAGAAATGGACCCATGAAATTGATCCCCCATACATTAAAAATTTCAACCATCAAGATTGGGTTGAGAGGCATCATGTTTCTCTTGATGATTCGCCCCATTTGTTGGCATCGAGCACAACTTCTACAGTACTTGTATGCATCCTTAAATAAATTAGGCCAGTAAAATTCACATTGGAGGATTTTGACTATTATTTTCTTGGATGCAAAGTGACCACCACATACTTGGTCATGACAGAAAGATAAAATGCTTCTAACCTCATTGTCCAAGACACACCTTCTAATGATTTGATTAGGACACTGCTTAAAGAGGTATGGATCATTCTAAATGAAATACTTCACTTGGGTAAAGAATTTATGTCTATCTTGAGTGGTCCAATGAGAAGAAACTTTACCAACGGCTAAATGTTAACAATATCAGCATACCATGGTTTAGTGGACACAGACAGGAGCTGCTCATCAAAAAAAAATTCATTGATGGGTGGTTCACCAAATGGTGCGACTATGATTTGAGACAAGTGATCCGCTACTGCATTCTCTGTTCCTTTTTTGTCTCTTATTTTTAGGTCAAATTCTTGAAAAAATAAGATCCATCGTATCAAGCATGCCTTGATGTCTTTCTTTGCTAGAAGATGTCTAATGGCTAAGCGATCAGTATAGACAATGGTGTGTGACCCAACCAAATAGGACCTAAATTTTTTTAGAACAAAGACAATGGCCAAAAACTCTTTTTCAGTGGTAGTTTAATTAAGCTATGTATTATTTAAGATTTTTCTCACATAGTAAATAACTGTAGGTAGCTTATTAATTTTTTGACCTAAAACTACACCCACAGTATGATCAGATGCATCACACGTTAATTCAAAAGGTTCAGACCAGATAGGAGGGTGAATGATGGGAGTTGAAATGAGTGTTTTTTTAAGAAATTCAAAAGACTCTAGGCATTCAGGAGTGAACTCAAATTTGATTTTTTTTGCTAAGAGATTTGTTAATGGGTGAGCCACTTTGCTAAAATTGACAATGAATCTTCTATAAAATTCAGCATGTCCTAGAAATGAATGGATTTCTTTGATAGATTTGGGTGGTCAAAGACTTGCAATAAGATCTACTTTGGCTTTGTCCACTTCAATTCCTTTTTTTGAAACTACATGGCCAAGAACTATCCCTTCTCTAACCATGAATTGGTACTTTTTCCTGTTAAGAACTAAGTGTTTCTCCTTACATGTTTCTAGAACTAATCTCAGATGATCTAAGCATTCAGAGAAGGTCGGGCCAAAGACAGAAAAGTCATCCATGAAAATTTTCAGAAATCGTTTAATCATATCTAAAAAAATACTGATCATGCATCTCTGAAAGGTTGCCGGCGCATTACATAATCCAAAGGGCATACATCTATAAGCAAAGGTTCTAAATGGACAAGTGAATGTAGTATTTTTCTGATCTTCGAGGGCTATAAGGATCTAATTATAGTCGAAATATCCATCGAGAAAATAGTAGAACTCTTGTCCGGCTAATTTTTCTACCATTTGATCAATAAACGACAATGAAAAGTGATCTTTTCTTGTTGCAGTATTCAATTTCTATAGTCTATATAGACCCTCCACCCCGTTTGTGTTCTAGTTGGAATAAGTTCGTTTGTTTCATTCTGGACCACTGTTACCCTAGATTTTTTAGGTACCACTTGTACAGAGCTTATCCACAAGCTATCAAAGATGGGGTAGATGATTCCATTATCAAATAACTTTAGAATTTTCTTTTTGACTACATCCTTCATGACTGGGTTAAGTCTTCTCTGAGCATCTCTAGTTGGTTTGGCCGCTTCCTCTAGGTGTATCCTGTGTTGAACTATGGAAGGGCTTATTCCCTTAATATCAGTCATGGTCTAGCCTATTGCTTCACGATTCTTTTTCAGAATTGCTAGCAATTCCTCTTCTTGTTTAGGATTGAGGTCAGATGCGATAATTATAGGCAAGATTTCCTCTAGACCTAAATATGCATACTTAAGGTGCTCAGGGAGGAGTTTCAATTCTAATTTGGGTGCCTCCTCTATTGATGGTTTGGATGATGGATTAATCATTTCTATGATTGGTTCAATGGTAGGCTCTTATCTCTAGCTATTCTTATTATCTATAAATTTTTTTTGATTTCTTTAGATTCATTGATTGATCAGAAACTAGACTCGAAATCAACTTCCTTATCGCTAATGTCAATGGGTTCATAAATTTCTTCTTGAATTACATTTACATCAGCATGCTGGGTAGATTTCTATTCGAGATTGAATATATTCAGCTCAATGGTCATATTCTCGAAAGATAGCTTCATAAGTCATTCCGATAATTAATTTCAGCATTTGCAATAGCTAAGAATGGTCTTCCTAAAATAACTGGGATATGACCTTTGGGGTTCGCAACTGATTCGGTCTCTAAAATGATGAAGTCTACAGGGAAGATAAAATTATCAATCTTGATTAAAATATCTTCTACCATTCCTTTAGGGATCCTAAGAGATCTATCTGCTAATTGTAATGTGATTTTTATCGGTAGAAGTTTTTCAAATCCTAGTTTCTTATAAACTGAAAATGGAAGAATATTTACACTAGCTCCTAAATCTAGCAAGACCTTCTCAATATGGGTTTCTCCAATATCACATGAAATTGTCAAAGATCCTGGATCCTTATATTTTATTGGCACATAACTAGATAAGTATGAGCTCACACTTGCTGCTAAAAATGCTCTCTTGGGTACATTGGTGGTTCTTTTCTTGGTACAAAGATTTTAAAATTTAGCATAGGTCAGAACTTGTTTAATCATGTCCAAAAGAGGGATATTCACTTGGACTTGCTTAAATACCTCTAAAATTTTATCCAAATATTCTAATTTTTTATTAGACCTCAGTCGATTTGGAAAAGGAGCTCTAGATATTGTGGATTTTGGGCTTGGTGTACTATCAGAATTAAGAGCTTGAGTTTGTAAGATAGGTTGTTCATAAGGTGACTCAACAAATCAGTTTTCTCTATCATCGGATGTATCTACCTTATTATCTACTTATTTTTAGATCTTAAGGTGTGAATAGCATTCACATGATTGACTTGATTTCTTTGTTGGGGTTGTGGACCATTTTGGTTTCTCAGATTACGTTCAGGTTGGCTTGGTAGCTTACCTCATTCTCGCTCGCTCATAGCAGAGGCTAGTTGACCCACTTATATTTTCAAATGGACAATGGATTGGGTGTTAGTGTTTATGAGTTGACCCATGGTTTGCATGAAATTGCTCAGTATGGCATTGGTGTCAGCACTAGATTTGGCCAGGACTTCTAAGTTTTTCTCTAGAGAACTAAGTTTCTTCTCATTATTATTGAAGCCTGGTGGGTTGTTTATCACAGGGTTCGGCCTTGAATTTTGCTGGTTGAAGCTCGGACCACCTACATTTGGGTTTTGTGACCATAAAAAGTTTGGATGATTCCTCCAACCTGAGTTATATGTGGGTGCATAGGGATTATTCACTGATCTCTGGTATGTGGCATTTACCTGTGCACATCCATTTTCTATTGGGTTCATCAGGAAGGGGCATTCTTCAAGGACATGATCAGTTGCACTACATGCGTTGCACATGGGTGCAGAAACTTGGTTCAAACTGGTGGATCTCTGTAGTTCTAAGGCCTCTAACTTGCATGTTAACATTGTAATTTTAGCCTCTGCAGCTAAGAAAGTTTGAATTTGGTGCATTCCTCCTCTTGAAGGTGTTGACTTCTCAGATTCTCTAGTTATTTCTCATTGTAAATTTTTCTCAGCTAGGTCTTCTAGAAATTATCAGGCTTCAGTAGTTTTTTGTACATGAATTGACCCTGGTACATGGACTCTAGCATAGTTTTAGAATTTAAATCTAGCCCTTCAAAAATTATCTGATAGTCTCCAGATTTCTATTCCAAGGTGTGGGCATTGGGTCAAGAGATTCTTAAAGCGATCGAAGTATTGTAGCGAAAATTTAGTGCAGGGGCAAAATGGTAATTTTAAAACTTTTTCAAAATTACTATTTTACAGCAGAATTATTAATTAATCTCATTAATTAATACTAATTAATCCTACACTAGGATCTAAATATGATACAACAGCATGCATTTAAATTTGAAATTCAAATTTGAATCAGTAAACCTTTTACAGTACTGTGTTCAGAACACATCACTTTTTGCGGGTAGTCGATCACCGCAATCTGATCACTGTCGGGGGGCTCTGATCGTCACGTCACAGCCACATAAATGTCTGGCCTCTGCGGATCATCCACACGAAGCTCCCGTCTGATCAGCTCCTCACGAATGCTAGTTCGTGATTTCACCCTTTTGATAGCAGATGTTGATCGAACTCCTTCGATCAATGTGTGCCGACTCCTCAGATGCTCTGGATTATTTGCACGGTTGCTTGAGAGGCTGATGGATCTCTCCCTAAAATTTGGTGGACTCACGACACTCGTGGCACACCAATCTCACTTCCCAAACCCTAGGTAGAAACCCTAGGGTACACACTAGAAACCTGCGCTCAATTTTCTTTCTTTTCTTTCTTTTTCTTTCGGAAGGTTTTGGACCTTCACCTTATGCACAAACTTTCCTCATGCCCCAAAGTTTCTCTCCTAAAATTTCTACGCATGTCCTACCTTTCTCCTCTTTTTAAAATAACGTCGAACGTGTCTTATCCGCGTGAGAGGATAAAGATAAGTGGTTGCACATTTGAATTCAAATCAAATTTGAATTCAAATGCAAAACCAACTCATCCCTATCCACTTGTGTGTGAGAAGAGAAGGGGCGCGAGTTGATTTGTATGTGGAGAGTTTACACGAGAAATATTTTCTCATGTAAAATATGGGGCGCACAAGATAAGACCATGGCGCATGGATTAGTTGGTTGCTCATTCAAATTCAAACTTTCTTTTGAATTTCAATGGCCAACCAACTTATTTTTATCCAGATATTTGGCACATAAGGGTGGCATGGGATGGCTTCTGCGTGGAGAAAATTCATGAGAAGTTGCTTCTCGTGAATTTAAATATGCACAGAAGAAGTGAGGTGGCGCAGGAAGAAAAGTCAAGGTGGTTTGAACCTAATTGAGCCAACCTAATCTAAATAGGTTAAGCACAATTAGAATAAATTAAATCCAACTTAATTAGGCTTAATTAGGCTCAATAAAATCCTAATCAAATCAAGAATTAACTAAACCTAACCCCTGATCAAATCAGGGACTAAACCACCTTAGCGATTAGGTCAACATTTAACCTAATCGGATCAATCCAAACTGAATCCAATTCAATTGGACTTGATCCAAAAATAATTACTCAATCAAATTGAGTTAATTAGTGATCAAATCACTAATTAAACCTCTCATAAATATTGAATCCAAATCCGATGGGCAATCAGGCATCAGAGACCATCGATATGAAACCCTGATCAAAGAGTTCAAATTTTAAATTCAAAATTTAAAATTCAAAATTTTTGACCCCGGTACCCAAAATGTGTGGAACTCATGATCAGAGAATCCTAATTCTCAATCATAGAGTCTCAGATACATAAGACTCATAATCAGCCATCTGATCAGAAAGGAACCACTAATGTGTGTGACCCCGCAGGTTCGAACCTAAGCCGGTAGCACAGGAACCAATTTCTGTACTAATCGAAGTGACCATCTAGCAATGGTACCCGACGATCGGATAGGTCGAATAATCGTAATCGCAACATTCAGAACCTACGTGAATATGGTTACCGTATAATTCATCCCTTTTGACCCCTGTGTTTAGGATGACTCAGGGTTAAACTGTCAACCCTGATGATATCATCCGAATCGTGCTCAACTCAATTAGTCCTATGACTCCTCACTAGGACTACCCTGGCCAAAGTTTTGCTAAATTGAAATACGACTGTACACAGCTCCTAAACTGGAGTGGTCAATCCCATCTTGACACACGCACCGACAAGTCAAGTACTTGACTACACCCAGCAGCCTTCCATCATTGAATTAGAAATTCAGGTAGTCCAGTGCCTAAGTGCAGTGAGTTGCTTGCAAGTTACCATGGTGGTCTCAGGTCGGAGGGACATTTATACCTATATCCCATCGGAGCAAATCTTGACAGCAGAAATAGCTCCAGAGTTGGTCACGTTCAGTGCAGATGTACCATTACATCTCACCTGTATGCCATAGGAGTGTCTCCACACTCTTTGGTTATGAGGACAACCAACTCATATGGCACACAACGACCTATGCTCGATAAACGTTGTCATCCTTAGTAACAACGTATCATTTGGTCACGAACATGTTTAAGGACTAAGCGACAAATCCTCCTTTGTCGAGTCTAAATAGTCCTAAGGACTTCACCACAACACAGGAGTTCATTAGAAGATGAAACATTTGTGATGAAAAAATACCAAAATAATTTTTATTTATTTATAATTCATGTACTAATACAAAAGGAGCACAACCATCAACAGACTGACGATTGACTTTGGGACACTATTCCCAACAATCTCCCACTTGGCCTAAAGCCTATCGGTGCAGTATCTAATACCCATCTTCGACTTGTAGTCGTTGAACTCCTTCACTGCAATGGCTTTAGTGAATGGGTCGGCCAGGTTCTCTTTCCCATCGATCTTCTGAAGGTCGACGTCACCTCGATCCACGATCTCCCGGATGAGATGGTAGCGGCGCAGAATATGCTTCGTCCGCTGGTGTGCCTTTGGTTCCTTTGCCTGAGCAATGGCTCCAGAGCTGTCGCAGTAGAGCAGAACTGGACCAACAAGGGAGGGTGCTACTCCGAGCTCGGTGATGAATTTTCTCAGCCACACCGCTTCTTTGGCAGCATCTGATGCAGCAATATACTCCGCCTCCAATACTGAATCAGCCACAGTGTGCTGCTTAGAACTCTTCCAGCAGACAGCTCCACCATTAAGGGTAAAAATAAATCTTGACACACTCTTGCTATCATCGCGATCAGACTGAAAACTAGAGTCTGTAAACCCTATAAGTCTCAAGTCCGATTCACCATATATAAGCCACTGGTCCTTAGTATTTCTTAAATACTTCAGGATGGTTTTAACAACCTTCCAGTGATTCTCTCCTGGATCAGATTGGTATCTACTCACTACCCCTAGTGAGTATGCCACATCTGGTCGTGTACATGTCATGGCGTACATGATAGATCCCACTGCCGAAGCATATGGAATCCTATCCATACGCTCTCTCTCTTGAGGTGTTGTCGGACAATCCCTCTTCGAGAGAGAATTTTCATGGCCTATCGGTAGATAGCCTTTCTTGGAATTTTCCATGCTGAACCTTTTCAGCATAGTATCAATGTACGTGGACTGGGATAAGCCAAGCAACTTTTTGGATCTATCCCTATAGATCCTTATCCCTAAGATGTAGAAAGCTTCTCCCAGATCCTTCATGGAGAACTGTGACGATAGCCAAATCTTTATTCCCTGTAATGCAGGGACATCATTTCCGATTAAGAGAATGTCATCCACATACAATACAAGAAATACTACTACTGGACCATTAGCCCACTTATAAATGCAGGGCTCTTCTCCGTTCTTAACGAAGCCATATGTTTTGATCGTCCTATCAAAACGTATGTTCCAACTCCGAGATGCCTGCTTAAGTCCATAAATGGACTTCTGTAGCTTGCACACCTTAGACTCATCTGTGGATGTGAACCCTTCAGGTTGTATCATATACACCTCTTCGTCCAGCTCTCCGTTTAGGAAAGCTGTCTTCACATCCATTTGCCAGATTTCATAGTCCAAATGGGCAGCTATCGCAAGCATAATCCGAATGAATTTGAGCATTGCCACAGGAGAAAACGTCTCGTCATAGTCTATACCATAACGTTGATGATATTCCTTGACAACCAGATGGGCTTTATAGGTCTCCACCTTTCCGTCTGCGCCCCTCTTCCTTTTGAAGACCCACTTACACCCTATGGGTTTTACTCCTTCGGGTGGGTCAACCAATGTCCACACATCGTTGACCTTCATGGACTCCATTTCGGATTTCATGGCCTCTAGCCATTTCTCAGAGTCAGGTCTCTGCATTGCATCCATGTAGGTGATCGGATCCTCATCATTTTCATCAAGTTCGATAGGATCACCATCCCGGACCAAGAAACCATAGTATCTATCCGGTTGATATGGTACTCTACCAGACCGCCTTAAGGGTGCATAATCAATGGGCTCCGGATCTGATCTAATCAAATCCAGTTCAGGTTCAGTAACATGTGTCGATTTTTCCACCTGTCGAACTTCGTCAAGTTCGACCTTAGAGGCAATAGTTTTTTCACTAAGAAACTCCTTTTCTAAAAAAATTGCCTTAAGGCTGACAAACACCTTTTGCTCATCAGCAAGGTAGAAATAATACCCTTTGGTCTCTTTTGGATACCCTATAAAATTACACTTGTCAGACCTAGGTCCAAGCTTGTCTGTAATTAAACGTTTAACATAAGCCGGACACCCCCAAACCCTAAGGTGCGAGAGTACTGGCTTACGTCCTATCCATATCTCATATGGCATTTTGGCTACAGACTTACTCAGAACTCTATTTAGAAGGTAACAAGCCGATTCGAGCGCATATCCCCAGAGGGAGATCGGCAGACCAGCAAACCCCATCATGGATCGAACCATGTCTAATAGGGTCCGATTCCTCCTTTCAGACAACCATTATGCTGTGGTGTTCCAGGAGGAGTCCACTGAGAGAGAATCCCATTCTCCCCTAGATACGTCAGAAACTCATTGGAAAGGTATTCACCTCCTCGATCAGATCGAAGAGTTTTAATACACTTTCTAGTTTATTTTTCTACCTCATTTCAGAATAGTTTGAACATTTCAAATGATTCTGACTTATGCTTCATTAAATAGACATACCCATACCTAGATAGGTCGTCTGTGAAGGTTATGAAGTAGAAAAATCCATCTCTTGCACTTGAGCTCATGGGTCCACATACATCAGAATGTACCAGACCTAAGAGTTCACTGGCTCGCTCACCTTTTCCAGTAAAAGATGACTTGGTCATCTTCCCAAGAAGACAGGACTCACAGGTTGGAAGTGATTCACAATCACTAACTTCAAGAATTCCTTCTTGAGCCAACCTGTTTATCCTGTTCTTATTGATATGACCTAGCCTACAGTGCCAAAGGTAGACTTCTGACACATTATCTATTCTAGAGCGTTTACCAAAGTTTTGAACCACATTAACAGGCTGTGATAGTAAGTAAATTTTATTATTTAATTGTCCAACAAATATTGTAACACCATTCAAAATGATATTGCAAATATTTCTTTTTATTAAAAAATCATAACCGTACATGGCCAAAAGGCCTACAGAAATAATATTTAATAAAAAACTTGGATAATAGTGATATTCACTCAGAATTACATTACGAGAATTGATTACAAGACTCATGATTCCTAAAGCTAGAACTGGAACTTTGCTTCCATCTCCAACGTTCAGGAACCTCTCGCCTTCATCAAATCTCCTACTGACCTGCAGACCCTGCATCGAATTACAAATATGATAAGGGCTTCCGGTATCCAATACCCAGGCAGTAGTATCACAAATCGAAAAGTTGCAAGGAGTTATCATATAATTACCTTGCTTCTTCTTTGGCCTGTTCGGATCCAGGGAGGCAATGTATTGAGGATAGTTTCTCTTCCAATGCCCCTGCTTCTTGCAAAAGAAGCACTCCGCCTGGCTCTGGTCGTGCTTGCGCTTCTTGGTCTGACCCTGTGCTACTGTCCCAGCATGAGATTGTACCTTCTTATTTTTCTTCTTCTTGTTCTTCTTCCCCTTCCCAAAGGGTTGACGACGAGAAGAAGACCCTCCCACTACATTCACCGACTCCTTATGGAGTTGGTGATCCTTCTCAAAGTTCTGCAGCAACCCCAACAATCCATGGTAGTTTACTGCAGGCTTTGTCATTCGAAAATGAGTAAGGAATGGGAGGAAGGACTTGGGCAAGGAATTAAGGATCGCATCCTTACCGAGCTGTTCGTGTAGAGGAAAGCTCAATTTGCTTAGGCGCTCAATCATCTCGATCATGTATAGTACATGATTAGTGACTGAGGCCCCATCCCTCATCCGAGCATTGAAAATGGCACAACTAGTTTTGTGCCTTTCAACATCGTCAGGCGTGCCAAAGGAGTCGTTCAACATTTGAAGCATCTCCTGTGGCTGGGCGTTCTCAAACCTTCGGCTGAACTCGTCATTCATTGCTGCAGCATAATACATCGAACGGTGGTGCGGTCATTGAGCCACTTCAAGTAAGTGTCTCGGATCGCCTTACTAGCGTTCGGAGCTGGCTCCTCAGGTGCTGGATCCGTTACTACATAAAGGATCCGCTCATGCTCAAGGATGATTTTCAATTTTCGATACCAGCTATCGAAATTGGGTCCCATGAGCTTGTCATTATCTAATAATGATCGGAGCGACAGGGTAGTGGCCATAGCTGCATAAAGAAAAACGAGACCTCTATTAGTACATAAATTAATACTAAAGACTTGGACTTTAGTCTAAAATTTTTCCCAATATTTTTACGAACTGGTAGCCTCATCCTCCAATTCGAAGAATTACTTTAATTCCTTAATGGGTACTAGAATCCACACAGACTACATACGAGCCCAACTTTGGTTGGTCAAACCATGTGCATCTATGGGTAGGTTCTTAACCAGTTGTTTCTCTAAGCAACTTCTAGTAATTGATTTTGCCCCAGAACCTAATCAGTAGGCTTTGGCCTCCACTGAAAAGATCTGGTTAGGTCCAACAATTAACATGACTTAATTTAGTGAATCGGATCAATAAATGATCAGGCCCGACTTTGGCCGGCCAACCTAACCACCATCAGAAAGACTCAATCAAATTATCATATTATGAATAATAATTCCATTAGCCAATGAGCACCAGGCCTTTGGGCCTCCAATGATCATTGAACTAATGGACTCATTATCACTCACTTAATGGGAGGCTATGACTTAGTTATCATTATAACTTAATCATTTTAGGGACCTAATAATTTTGAGGATTTTATTAAAGAATAGTAGAGAAGAAATCATCTAGCCAATTTCAATCCTCCCACTGACTTCACCAAGTCAGATTAAAAAAGATTTAATTAAAGCTGGCATTAGGAGCACCTAAATCAGTCACACTGATTTACCTAATGACATGGGTGAGCTCTAATCACCAAGTGATCTAATCAAAATCTAACTTACCAGATTGGCCAGGTAAGTGAGATCAGTGGTGGGGATTTGCCATTAACTCATCAATGATCGAATCAATGCGAGTAGCTTCCGCTTAAGAACCACTGGTCAAAACTGCCGAACTTACCTTAGACACCAACCGATTCATTAGTTTTAATTTTGATCAACTTAGTAAATAGAGCTCCACCGCGTAGCCATGAATTAAGTCCATCTTGGTCTAGTTAAAGACATAGACCCATTCAACTACAACTATTGAAGTTGAGTCTAGAGTATCCTTGACCTAATCTAATTCAACTTTTGATTAGATTTGACCAATTACTCCATTTAGTCCATTTTTTAAGCTAACCTTAGGTCTAACCCAATTATGGACCTAATTCATCTAACCCATTGACCCACAAGTTTATGCAATTGTCTTAGGTCTTAATTCATAATTCTAGACCTACTAGACAACACTTAATTCTTTTAATTAAGTACTTGGGCTGATGGGTCAGGGTTTGGCATTTCAAAAATAATTTTTAAATTTTGAAAGATTTTATTTTTTGTTCACCAAATGTGTTGACTCATTTCACAAACGGGTCAGCACAATTCATAAACAGCAATCTTATTGCTCATTTTATAATAGAAAATAACTCAAAATAAATCATAAATTTTTTTTAGATCTAATCTAACACATTCATGATAAATTTTATAATTAAGTCCTTTCGCTGCTTCATCGGCATGGGATATAATTGCATCGGCACCCCTACCGCCATAGGAGACCCCATCGAATGGGAAGAGAGGGCCTTTAAACCCTACTTTTCTCCTATGACCGGACGGCCATGGCAACCAACCCAATTAGATTACTTGCTACTTGGATCAAGTATATCTAAATATATCAATTTCAAAATTTAAATTTTGAATTTCAAATTTCAAATTTTAAATTTCAAATTTGAGATTTCAACCAAATTTGAATTTTGAATTTCCAATCTTTGAATTTTAAATTTTGAATTTTAAATTTCAAATTTTGAATTTCAAATTTCAAATTTGAGATTTCAACCAAATTTCAAATTTCAAATTTTGAATTTCAAATTTGAAACTTCTAACAAATTTCAAATTTCAAATTTCAAATTTCAAATTTCAAATTTCAAATTTTTTGAATTTTGAATTTTGAATTTTAATTTCAAATTTAAACTTATAGATTACACCTTAATCTATGCATGCATATGTATATTATATTCTAGAACCATGCTCTGATACCATTTGTAGCGAAAATTTAGTGCAGGGGCAAAATGGTAATTTTAAAACTTTTTAAAATTACTATTTTACAGTAGAATTATTAATTAATCTCATTAATTAATACTAATTAATCCTACACTAGGATCTAAATATGATACAACAGCATGCATTTAAATTTAAAATTTAAATTTGAATCAGTAAACCTTTTACAGTACTGTGTTCAGAACACATCACCTTTTGCGGGTAGTCGATCACCGCAATTTGATCACCGTCGGGGGGCTCTGATCATCACGTCATATCCATACAAATATCTGGCCTCTGCGGATCATCCACACGAAGCTTCCGTCTGATCAGCTCCTCACGAATGCTAGTTCGTGATTTCACCCTTTTGATGGCAGATGTTGATCGAACTCCTTCGATCAATGTGTGCCGACTCCTCGGATGCTCTGGATCATTTGCACGGTTGCTTGAGAGGCTGATGGATCTCTTCCTGAAATTTGATGGACTCACGACACTCGTGGCACACCAATCTCACTTCCCAAACCCTAGGTAGAAACCCTAGGGTACACACTAGAAATCCTGCGCTCAATTTTCTTTCTTTTCTTTCTTTTTCTCTCGGAAGGTTTTGGACCTTCACCTTGCGCACAAACTTTCCTCACACCCCAAAGTTTCTCTCCTAAAATTTCTACGCACGTCCCACCTTTCTCCTCTTTTTAAAACAACATCGAACGTGTCTTATCCGCGTGAGAGGATAAAGATAAGTGGTTGCACATTTGAATTCAAATCAAATTTGAATTCAAATGCAAAACCAACTCATCCCTATCCACTTGTGCATGAGAAGAGAAGGGGCGTGAGTTGATTTGTGCGTGGAGAGTTTACACAAAAAATATTTTCTCGTATAAAATATGGGGCGCACAAGATAAGACCATGGCGCATGGATTAGTTGGTTGCTCATTCAAATTCAAACTTTCTTTTGAATTTCAATGGCCAACCAACTTATTTTTATCCAGATATTTGGCACACAAGGGTGGGCGTGGGATGGCTTCTGCGTGGAGAAAATTCATGAGAAGTTGCTTCTTGTGAATTTAAATATGCATAGAAGAAGTGAGGTGGCGCAGGGAAAAAAGTCAAGGTGGTTTGAACCTAATTGAGCCAACCTAATCTAAATAGGTTAAGCACAATTAGAATAAATTAAATCTAACTTAATTAGGCTTAATTAGGCTCAATAAAATCTAATCAAATCAAGAATTAACTAAACCTAACCCCTGATCAAATCAGGGACTAAACCACCTTAGCGATTAGGTCAACATTTTACCTAATCGGATCAATCCAAACTGAATCCAATTCAATTGGACTTGATCCAAAAATAATTACTCAATCAAATTGAGTTAATTAGCGATCAAATCACTAATTAAACCTCTCATAAATATTGAGTCCAAATCCGATGGGCAATCAGGCATCAGAGACCATCGATATGAAACCCTAATCAAAGAGTTCAAATTTCAAATTCAAAATTTAAAATTCAAAATTTTTGACCCCGGTACCCAAAATGTGTGGAACTCATGATCAGAGAATCCTAATTCTCAATCATAGAGTTCCAGACACATAAGACTCATAATCAGCCATCCGATCAGAAAGGAACCACTAATGTGTGTGACCCCGCAGGTTCGAACCTAAGCCGGTAGCACAGGAACCAATTCCTGTACTAATCGAAGTGACCATCTAGCAATGGTACCCGACGATCGGATAGGTCGAATAATCGCAATCGCAACATTCAGAACCTACGTGAATATGGTTACCGTATAATTCATCTCTTTTGACCCCTGTGTTTAGGACGACTCAGGGTTAAACTGTCAACCCTGATGATATCATCCGAATCATGCTCAACTCAATTAGTCCTGTGACTCACTAGGACTACCCTGGCCAAGGTTTTGCTAAATTGAAACACAACTGTACACAGCTCCTAAACTGGAGTGGTCAATCCCATCTTGACACACGCACCGACAAGTCAAGTACTTGACTACACCCAGCAGCCTTCCGTCATTGAATTAGAAATTCAGGTAGTCCAGTGCCTAAGTGCAGTGAGTTGCTTGCAAGTCACCGTGGCGGTCTCAGATCGGAGGGACATTTATACCCATATCCCATCGGAGCAAATCTTGACAGCAGAAATAGCTCCGGAGTTGGTCACGTTCAGTGCAGATATACCATTACATCTCACCTGTATGCCATAGGAGTGTCTCCACACTCTTTGGTTATGAGGACAACCAACCCATATGGCACACAACGACCTATGCTCGATAAACGTTGTCGTCCTTGGTAACAACGTATCATTTGGTCGCGAACATATTTAAGGACTAAGCGACAAATCCTCTTTTGTCGAGTCTAAATAGTCCTAAGGACTTCACCACAACACAGAGTTCATTAGAAGATGAAACATTTGTGATGAAAAAATATCAAAATAACTTTTATTTATTTATAATTCATGTACTAATACAAAAGGAGCACAACCATCAACAGGCTGACGATTGGCTTTGGGACACTATTCCCAACAATTATTTTCAGAATGATTCCCCAGCTAGTTGGTAAAATTGGTTTATCTCATTCCTAATCCTAGCTGTTTTGTGATGGGGAAAGAACTTCCTTAGGAACAGTCTTACAAAACCCTCCCAGGTTGTGATAGATTGGTTTGGAAGACTATAGAGCCACTTTTTAGCATTGTCCTTAAGGAAAAAATTAATCAGTCTTAGCTTAACCTCATCCTCTGACAGTTGTTGCAGCCTCATAGTTGCACAAACCTCTTCAAACTCTCTAATGAATATGTATGCATCCTCTATTCCCGTGAATTTTGAAAGCATGTTAATAATTTAAGGATTAATTTCAAAGTTGTTTGCAGTGGGTTGGGGCAACCTGATGCAAGAAAGTTGGGCGGAACCGACTGGATAACATAAATCCTTAAGGGTTTGGGGTTGATTGGGTTCTCTTATTGCAGAAGTTGTTGGGTTTGAAATAGAAATCCAATTAATTCTTACTAATCGATCCGACATCCTTTTCCACGAAGGAAGTGAAGAAAGTACTTTTTCTTCTATTTTTTATTTTAATTTTTTTTCAATAAAGTTTTCAATCAAAAGAAGAGAAAAGAAAAGAAGAAGAGTCCTGACTAAGGTTTTTCTAATTCTAGACAGCTCCTAACTGCCAAGGTCGCCTTCGAGCACTCCAAGTTCGAAATCGGCTAACTAAATCAGCCAGGTAAGTGTAAAATTGGTGGGAGGTTCTCCGTGCTTTCGTAACAGACCTAATTAGATAACCACCTTTATTCAAAACATAGTTTCTGAATCATTTTTCTAGACACTGATAGGTTAACCCACTTGAATCCGATCCAACTCTTGAGTTTTCTTATCCTAATGAGCTCGAATGTCCCTAAGGCTGGCGTCTAATTAATTTTATTTAAGGATTAGGTTATGTAGATGTAAGGAGGTGATTTGTGGGCTCAGGAAGGATGATCAAATCTCCACTTTATCTGATTAATGGGTGATGCCCTTAAGATATATTATGAAAATGCAATGCAAAGAAAGCAAGGTGACTAAATAAAATGAAAGATTTTTCAAGTTTAGTTGTTTCTTTATATTAATTAAATCTTATACGACTAGTATTTTTTTTTTTTATGTTAATCTAACTACAAAAATTAAAGTAAATATTGAGTTTGGATTAGTGAGTTATGAAAAAAATAAAAAGATTTAACTAAAAAAAATTAAATCAGCTAATAATAAAAGAAAACTTATGTAATCTAAATAAACTATGAGAATTCTAATCTATATTAAAAATAAGAAATTAACTAAGCAAATAAAATAGTAATTAAAAAAAAAATCTAAGAATTAAAGGTAATATTTTTTTTATGCAAATCAAAATCTATCATAGGACAATCATATAACGTAACTTCCTGTTACATCTGGACAACCTTATGTCAGAATAGATTTTGATTTGACTAAAATAACTAAAAGACAAAAAGAAATTACTAAAACTAAAACTAAAACTAAAAGCACGGAGAACAAGAATCTGAAATGCAATTTAAACACGTCAAATTCTCCGACAACGGTGCCAAAAACTTGATGTGTCTTAAATTTACTGCAAGCGCACGGTGTGCAATGTAGTACGTCCGACGAGTACGAATCGATCGCATGAGGAATTAGATTTTAAATTATATTTAAATACTTGCTCAGGCGAGCTTTAGAGAAAAAGAAAAGAGATTGTTTGTTGAATTATGAACTATCAAAGCAGTAAACTAATCAATTATAAAGATAAATTATCTAAAAGATCTAGGACTTTTGAATCCACTAGACCAATAAATTAGAGAGCCTTCCTATGATTTTTCTTATAATATCTCTTGATCAAGATGTAAAACATGAACAAGTATGGACCATGAAGAGATTTAACTCAACTATGATCCATCAAGCAATTTGTTTTTATCCTAATTAAGAGACTCTTCCTTTCTTCTCTTCTCTTATGTTGTCCAAGCATAGGCTATGAAGGGATCTGATCCAACTATAACCCATCAAGATTTTTATAAAAAAAGAGAAGAAATTGTTTAGAAAATTTTGAGCCTTCTACTAATCATCCACTCTTGCATCGAACAAGTATGGACTATGAAGGGATTCTGATCCAACGATAGCCCATCAAGTCTCTTGGCGAAAGAGATGAAGGGAGGACTCTAAAAATTAAAAGCTCGAAAAGAAAGATTAAATAGAGCAGGCTTCTATTCATGATTTAGCTTCATCGCAAACCTCAGAGGGATTGCTTAGCCAGACATAGTTGATTTGAAGTAAAAAAAAAAAAATAAAGACTAATTCTACTTGCTGGAATTGAACTTGCAGAAATTAAAAATTACAGAATTAAAAGATGCAGAAATTTAAACTATCTTATTGCAGAAATTAAAATTACAAAAATTAAATAGAAAGAGAAGAACTAATTTATTGCTGAATAAAAATTCTGATACAAAAATTTTTAACTCCTAAGCCATTAATAAGACTTGAAGTTTAAACAGAAAATAAAATAAAATTTCTTAGAGAATCAGACTTCTCTCCTTCTCTTGGCTTGGGATCTACCTCTCCCTGACTGACTCTCCTTCTCCATATTGGAAAGATGGAGAAAGTGAAAATAAGGTAGCTAAAAAGTTTTAAAGGTGGGTATGTCTGCCTATCACACAGATCTCCTACAAAAATTATGGAGTGGAGAGAGATATCTCTAATAGAGAGGTATAGAACTTTATTTATAGGTGTAGGTGGAGAGAAAATTTTTATTTTTTTTGGAGTGAGAATAAAGAAAAAAATAAGGGTGAGGATAATAGATGGTTAAGATGAAGGGGTAAGGGAGTCATGATGAAGGGCGGCCATTCACTTCATGCTGCGTGCTCGCGCATCCTGCGTGCTCGCAAGGCCCAGCTTGCTCGTTTGAATTCGTTCCCGTGCGCCAGGCCGTTTCTGCGTCATGCCACATAACAGGCCGTGCTTTCTTTTGTTCTTTTGCATGCCACGCCCACTTGATCGCACCCGGTCTTCAGTCCTCCGTGGGTCTCTGCTTGCTTTTGTCCAACTTCCAGCCGCTCGCCCAGACTTCAGCCATTCACGTCTTCAGCAACTCATGCACACCGAAACGCCTATGGCACTTCCACGTTTGGGCTCCATGCTAAAATCCACCTCACAACTTTTTATGGGCTGTTGTTTTGAGTTTTGGTTCAAATCCCAGGCCATGTCCCTTTGCTATAACTTTTCATGCCTTTTTTAAATGCCCAAAAAATTGCAATTAATGCCTCCTTGGCCCACTATGAGCTCCAGATATGTTCAACGGTTTTAGCTCCAATTGGCCTTTAAACATTTTGGATTGGTCCCACTTGAATTAATGCTTGGTTGCCATTTGGTATATTTCCATGTGGCCCAGGCGAGTTTCATGCATACATGAGGTACACCATTCGTTCTTCGCTCTTCTTGTTTGAACTTGGACTCGGACCTAAACTTCACCATTTTAGACTTGGTTAGATGCACTTGATGAGCGTATTTACTGATTTTGGCATTGAATATAAATTTATTATTACTTCATTTTTTATCCTATTTGATTCTTTTAAGCCCGTAAATTGAGCTCTTCATATTGGTGCACCTATTTCCTGTAAAAATATACAAAGAAGCATCAATTTTAAAAGAATAAAAATAATTTGATTCATAAATTAATATTTCTGTTGGGTATAAAATATCCAAAGCCGAAGTTCTCAGTGAGATTGACCCTTGCAGGCTCCGTCCCCGACTTCAACCACAGGAGGGCTCTGCCTGGACTCCTACGGGAGCCGGGCCCCGTCACCGACTTCAACCGCTGGCAAGCTCCGCCCGGACTCCTACGGGAGCCGGGCTCCGTCACCAACTTCAATTGCTGGCAGGCTCCGCCCGGACTCCTACAGGAGCCGGGCCCCGTCACCGACTTCAACCGCTGGCAAGCTCCGCTCGGACTCCTACGAGAGCCGGGCTCCGTCGCCAACTCCAACCGCTGGTAAGCTCCGTCCGGACTCCTACGGGAGCTGAACTTCGCACTTGACTTTAATTGCAGGAGGACTCTGCCTGGACTCCTACGGGAGCCGGGCTCCGTCACCAACTTCAATTGCTGGCAGGCTCTGCCCGGACTCCTACGGGAGCCGGGCCCCATCGCCGACTTCGACTGCTGGTAAGCTCCGCCCGGACTCCTATGGGAGCCGGGCCCCGTCACCGACTTCAATCGCTGGCAAGCTCCGCTCGGACTCCTACGGGAGCAGGGCTCCGTAACCGACTTCAACCGCTGGTAAGCTCCGTCCGGACTCCTACGGGAGCCGGGCTCCGTCGCCAACTCCAACCGCTGGTAAGCTCCGTCCGGACTCCTACGGGAGCCGAACTTCGCACCTGACTTTAATTACAGGAGGACTCTGCCCGGACTCCTACGAGAGCCGGGCTCCGTCACCAACTTCATTTGCTGGCAGGCTCCGCCCGGACTCCTACGGGAGCCGGGCCCCGTCGTCGACTTCGACTGCTGGTAAGCTCCGCCCGGACTCCTACTGGAGCCGGGCCCCGTCACCGACTTCAACCGCTGGCAAGCTCCGCCCGGACTCCTACGGGAGCCGAGCTCTGTCACCGACTTCAACCGCTGGTAAGCTCCGTCCGGACTCCTACGGGAGCCGGGCTCCGTCGCCAACTCCAACCGCTGGTAAGCTCCGTCCGGACTCCTATGGGAGCCGGACTTCGCACTTGACTTTAATTGCAGGAGGACTCTGCCCGACTCCTACGGGAGCCGGGCTCCGTCACCAACTTCAATTGCTGGCAGGCTCTGCCCGGACTCCTACGGGAGCCGGGCCCCATCGCCGACTTCGACTGCTGGTAAGCTCCGCCCGGACTCCTACGGGAGCCGGGCCCCGTCACCGACTTCAACCGCTGGCAAGCTCCGCCCGGACTCCTACGGGAGCCGGGCTCCATCACCGACTTCAACCGCTGGTAAGCTCCGTCCGGACTCCTATGGGAGCCGGGCTCCGTCGCCAACTCCAACCGCTGGTAAGCTCCGTCCGGACTCCTACGGGAGCCGGACTTCGCACCTGACTTTAATTGCAGGAGGACTCTGCCCGGACTCCTATGGAGCCGGGCTCTGTCACCAACTTCAATTGCTGGCAGGCTCCGCCCGGATTCCTACGGGAGCCGAGCCCCGTTGCTGACTTCGACTGCTGGTAAGCTCCGCCCGGACTCCTACGGGAGCCGGGCCCCATCACCGACTTCAACCGCTGGCAAGCTCCGCCCAGACTCCTATGGGAGCCGGGCTCCGTCACCGACTTCAACCACTGGTAAGCTCCGTCCGGACTCCTACGGGAGTCGGGCTCCGTCGCCAACTCCAACCGCTGATAAGCTCCGTCCGGACTCCTACGGGAGCCAGACTTCGCACCTGACTTTAATTGCAGGAGGACTCTGCCCGGACTCCTACGGGAGCCGGGCTCCGTCCCCGACCGTGACTGAAGGAAGACTCCATCCGAACTCCTGCGAAAGCTAGATTCCGAGCTCCTCTTGGACAGATGGCTAACTACCTCTCTCCGCCAGACACTCCAGCCGGACTTCAGCCGGCGGACCTCCAACCCCTGGCACGTTGCAGTAACGGCCGCGATTCTGCTCCATTCCCTACGGCAGATTCCACATGGCCCTATCATCCCACGACCCTGCTCCACACCCTGTGATGGATTCCACGCGGCTCCATCACTCCCTGGCAGGCCGTAATAATAGCCACGGCCCTGCTCCACTCCCTGTGACGGATACCACGCGATTCTCCTACCCTCTGGCACGTCGCGACAACGGACGCCACTCCGCTTCTCGTGGCAGACACCACATGGCACGCCCCGGTAACAGCCACGGGTCCACCCCACTACTCTCCGCAATAAACTTTTCCTGACTCTGGACGGCCCACTGCCAGACGGTTACAGGCGTCGCTATCAATTTGTTGCCCCCTCCGCCTATAAAAGGGGAACCCCAGATACGTTATTCGATAAGCCCCATTTTCTATCTCAAAACTCTGCTAAAATTTTTGTTCGAGTACTCCATTCTTGTTGAGGCAGAGAACTGACTTGAGCGTCGGAGGGTCTTGCCGGAGCAACCCCACCTCCGGTTTAGACTTCTTTTGCAGGTCCCGACGGCGACCGTGACTCCCTCGACTCCAGCTTCTCCGGCGCAAGCGAATTTTTGTACCAACAGGATTGGCGCTAGAGGAAGGGTCCTGTGTCTTTGCAGTATCCTTGTTCTTAAAGGAGTGCTCAACGAGACCGCCCCCGGGCATTTCTCTCGACGTCCCCTCCTCCTTTCTCCACTTGGTCCTTGCTCGATGCCTCCCCGCAAGGCATCCACGCGACGATCCACGGCCTCTGCGGCCAGATCTCAGGCTCCGACCTCACCTCCTATTTTCCAACCTCCTCCTCCTCCTCCGGCGACGGCGGTCGGCGCGGAGCAGTTTAATCTGCTAGCGCAGCAAGTCAGAGGCCTCACTGAAGCTGTGCAGGCTATGCAGCAGCAGCAGCAGCCACAGGCATCAGTGCGCCTGGAAGGGGTGTCGTCGGAACACCAGAATCCGATGGTGGGGCGGGCCACTTGGGCCAGCCGTCCCGTCTTTCTTGGGAAAACGAACCCGAGGGTAGAAAGCCCTCAATCGGATCATGACTCCATCCTTGGAAGATCCCTGCCTCCATTCTGCCAGAGGACCCTTGAGACTCGAAGTCGAGAGGATTTCCTGGACCGGAGACTCCAAGAGATGAACCGACGGATTGAAGAACTCCGTCATGCTCCCCCCGCTTATGGTGAAGATATTTGCACTGACCCTCCCTTTTCTCAAATGATCATGTAGGAACCGATCCCGCCAAACTTCAAACTCCCCCAATTCGAAAGCTACGACGGGACTTCGGACCCGGTTGATCATCTGGAAGCCTTCCGGACGATGATGCTGCTGCATGATGCTCCCGACGCCATTTTATATCGAGCCTTCCCATCCACCTTGAAGGGAGCGGCGAGAAACTGGTACTCGGCTCTGAAGCCGGGTACCATCTTTTCCTTCGATCAGATGAGCCACCAATTCGTGGCCCATTTTGTCAGTAGCCGGCACCCCCGAAAGGGTTCGGAGTCCCTCATCAATATCAAGCAGAGGGAAGGAGAGTCCATTCGGGCCTACATCAACCGTTTCAACGTCGCGGCGCTGGAGGTCCGGAACTTGGACCAGTCCGTCGCGATGGCCGCTCTGAAGGGCGGCCTTCAGAAGAATGACCTTTTGTTCTCCCTGGAGAAGAAGTACCCCAGGGATTTTGCTAATTTGTTGGCTTGGGCTGAAGGGTACGCTCGAGCGGAAGAAGCCTTCAAGATGAAGGATGAGGAGACCGCGAGGGAGCACAGGGGGGAGACTTGAGTAAGCCCGCAGTCGAAAAAAGGTCGAGAAAAGCTCGGCCGCGTTCTCGATCCCCTCCTGGGCACAAGCGCGCCCATACTCCGTCTCGAGCACGCAGGCAGAAGAGTCTGGATCGCAGGGTTCGGCGGGGTTCTCCATCGGGAAGGTTCCGCAGCTACGCACCCCTCAATGCCTCGAAGACCCAGGTATTGATGGAGGTCAGGGAGCAGCTCCCTAGGCTGGAGAGGATGCGCACACATCTCAGGAAGCGCAACCCCAACAAGTTCTATCTTTACCACCGCGACCATGGCCACGACACGGAGGAATGCATCCAGCTCCGAGACGAGATCGAGGAGCTCATCCGGCGAGGTCGACTCGACAAGTTCATCCGACACCGGCCTGAAGGTAGAGAAGATCGGCCAAGGGTCCTGCCGCAACTTGAACCGCCAAGGAGGGAGGAGCAGCCCGGAGATCGGCTTCCAATCGGGACCATCGACTCCATCGCCGGAGGGCCTCAAGGAGAGCAGACCTTCGACAACTATGGAACTCGGGAAACCTGTAAATGTATCGCTTACGATTTCGCCTTGAATCTAAATTCCTTTCGACTTGACATGCTCCTCCCATTTGGCATGGATTTGTCACGACTGGGTATAACCCCTTCAAACAATTAAAATAAAGTTATGTTAGGGACGGGAGGAGAACCTCATCCTAACATAACTAAAATGAAAGTCCGATTATCTTGAGATCGGATTGGGGGAGAGGCCTTACAACGTCCTAATGTGCCCCCACAGCCATGTCAGGAATAGGAGGAGAACCTCATCCTGACATGAGCAAAGTCAAAGGCCCGGTTCTTTTAGACCGGATGGGGGGAGAGGCCTTACAACGCCCTAATGTGCCCCCACATCCATGTCAGAAACAGGAGGAGAACCTCGTCCTGACATGAGCAAAGTCAAAGGCCCGGTTCTTTTAGACCGGATGGGGGGAGAGGCCTTACAACTCCCTAACGTGCCCCCACAGCCATGTCAGGAATAGGAGGAGAACCTCGTCCTGACATGAGCAAAGTCAAAGGCCTGATTCTTTTAGACCGGATGGGGGGAGAGGCCTTACAATGCCCTAATGTACCCCCACAGCCATGTCAGGAACAGGAGGAGAACCTCGTCCTGACATGAGCAAAGTCAAAGGCCCAGTTCTTTTAGACCGGATGGGGGGAGAGGCCTTACAACGCCCTAATGTGCCCCCGCAGCCATGTCAGGAACAGGAGAAGAACCTCATCCTGACATGAGCAAAGTCAGAGGCCCGATTCTTTTAGACCGGATGGGGGGAGAGACCCTTGCAATGGTCCTTATGTGTCCCCACGGCCCCATTGGGAACAGGAGGAGAACCTCGTCCTGACGGTGACGAAACCCGGCCGCCCGACAAGATCGGATGAAGGGGAAAAACCCCTCAGCGGCACCTTCGCACTCCTACGCAACCCCGCAAAAAGCGAGGGGAGGGCCCTCACTCGAAAAAGAGGAGAGAAATTAAAGAGGAAGAGCGACAAGCTACGTCGGAGACAGACGAAGGACAAACCACACCAAAGACCTAAGAAACCTCGTCTCAACGAGGACAGGAAGTTCTTGCCAAACACCCTCGGCCTCTAAGAAGGCTCTCGACACAGGTCAAGAAGACAGCGATGTCTCCAAAGTAATACGGAGTTCGGACCGCCAAGCTCGAGCCCGCGGCCATGAACGACGAGGAAAGCAAACCAGCGTATCGACGACTGGGTGCCTCCCAACAACATCAACGTCGGACAAGTTGAACGGCGAGAGAAGTTCGACGGATGATAATTTAATACAATATGCGGACGAGGTAACACAAAACCCCCTTTTCATTCCATTCGTGAAATATATCCTACAAAGCCCAGAAGGCCAAAGGAAGAAAAGCAAAACGACAAAAGCGGGACAAAACAACAAAAGGAAAAGTATGTACATGAAAAGATAGAAGGACAAAAAGAGCCCTAAGGAAGCTCTGCTCCTTCCGACCTAGAATTATCTGCTCCACCCCTCATCCAAGACTGCCTTAGATTCTCAATTTCTTCTTCTAGCTCTCTCCTTTTCAGCAGCGCGTCCTGGAGCGCCCTACGAAGTCGCTTGCTCTCGATCTCTGCCTCTCGATGCCTCTTTCTCAGGACCTCAGATTTTGCCTCCGCATCCGTGACGGCCTGCTGCTCGTATGCCAGCTGGATCTTCAATTGCTGCAGCTTAACCATCTTTTCCCCAAGGGTGACAGAAAGCCCTTCGATGGTTCCTCTCAGGGACTGGAGTTCATTGGAATCCCAGGCAGAAGTCAGCTGGGCCCTTTCAGCCAGCTGCCTCTGAAGACGGGTGACTTCGTCGGTCGCCGCCCTGAGTCTCCCTTTACATTCCTCTACCTGCATGCGCCAACCGGCCCGATGCACGTCGTAGCTCACCTCGGTGTCTTGAAGCTACTGCTGAAGGTCGGAGACCTTCTTCGACCACTCCCGATTGCCGTCGGCCCGAGCCAAGAGCCGGGACGAACTTCCTCCCAGCTGGCCGATATTCTCCGTCGCGGTCGACAGTTCCACCCTAAGGGCGCTGATCTTGGCAGCTTGAGCCCAAATTTGATCGCTGGCACTCTTTTTGCATTCCTTGAGCTCCTTCGCGAAGTCTACCTTCCTCCGGCTATACTCCATGATCCCCTTCACGTGGAGATTCCGAAAGCGGGTGGCCTCCGTGGTGGCTTCAGAATGACCCTCTCTCAATCTGCGAAGTTCGCCTTCCATCTTCTTTGACCTTTTTGTCAAGTGAAGGACTTTCTTCTTCAGCCGCTGGATCGTCGCCTTCAGCGGAATCCTCAGGGGCAGGGGAAGTGCTTCTGCAGGACACTGCCATCGGAAGGCAAAAGCATCAAGACACGACTCATCACAGAAAGAAAAGCAGAGAGAAGAAAGGGAGGAAGGAGAAGCCGCCCACGACAAGAAACTCAACTTTATTGATTGGATGATTCTTGAAGACAAAAAGGAAAAGAAAAATTGTGGTAAAATAAAAATACACGGTCGGAGGTCTCAGACCTCAGGGGCAGGGGTTGGAGAACTCGGCGTCCCTAGAAGGGGGGTTGCGGCAGCGGTGGCAGCGGGTGAGGGACCGGCCTCGTCTTCAGACTCCTCACCCAGGAAGCTGAGGTCGAGCTCCAAAAATTTATTGGCCATCTTTACCTGGCAGAGCTCGAACCCCTTGATGAACGCCTCTTGCCGAATTGAACGTTCAGGTCCCTCATCTCCGCGGAGGTCTTGAATTCCTCTACCGCAAGGACCCTGGCCTCCGAGACCAGGACTGGAATCTGCTCAGCCAAGTTGGTGACCTCGGCCTCTGCCTTTCTCACCGTCTCCTCCAAGGTCTGCTTCTCCTCCTCCCAGGCTTGTTTCTCTCTTTCCAGGGCCTCCTGGAGGGCGACTACTTCGGCTGCCTTTTCTTTGAGGCGAGCGATCTTGGCCCGGCAGTGCTCCTCCACCTGGACGGCATCCCTCCTCGCCCGGTTTGTCGCCTCGATATTGGCGAGGAGCTGGTGCCCAATCTGTAAGGGCGATAAGGGGATCAGAATAGGGGCCAAATAGTTGGGTAAAAGAAGATTTGTTTACCTCGAGGAAGGACCCTAGGGAGTCCCAGACCCACTGCTTAGGATCGGCACGGTCGATCCTCTCGACGATGTTAGGCAGGATGCAGCCGTCGATCAACCGCCTGATCAAGTCCCGATCGTTAAAGGGATTCTCTGGCTCCTCTTCGAAGCAGAGGGACTCATCCGCGGTGGCTCGGTGGCTACTCACCCTACGGGCCACCGACTTCCTTCTCTTCCCCCTCTCGACTACGGGCACCTCCATGGGGTGGACCCCCGAAACGGGAGCCCCGATTGGTGGATCTCGAAGAAGCCTGGGGGGCCGTGGGTTCAGCGTCTGAAGGGATGTCGATCGTCGGAGCTGCCTGGATAGGCGCGGCCCAGCATGACTCCTTCACCCTGGCCCTCTTTGCCGATCTGGAGGCCGCGGCACCCTTCCTTTTGTGGGCCTTGAGGCCCCTGGCAAGCATCCGTGTTGCTTCGGCATCCATTCCTTAAAAAAAAAAAAAGAAGAGAAGAAAAAGAGAAAGAGGAGAGAGATCAGAAATCAGTAATAGAATGGAAAAGGAATGGCACAAAAAAAAGGGGGGGAAGAAGAAAGAAAGAAAAGAGAAAGAAGAAGGACAGAAGAAAAAAGAAGAAAAAGGAAAAGATGAAGTACTCGCAGGATCCTGGGGGCTCAGGCCAATGTTGAACAAAAATTGCTCCCTCAGAAGGTTGGGAAGGGAAGGGGCGGAATAGGCGAGAAGCTTCCGGGCAGCCTGGAGGTCCTCCTCCCCCAGGCTGGGGGCCCGGCGGACAGAATCCCTCAGAGAGCCCCAAGGGGCAGGCCCAGCCTCAGGGCCGGGCAATGGATAAAGAGGTATTTTTCCTTCCAGTTGTGGATTGAAGAGGGGGCACCTTTCAGCAACCCCTTCTTGCCGAACTGAGGGGAGAAATACCACCAGTCCTTCACCGAAGGATGACGCTTGAAGGTATAGAAGTGCCTAAACAGAGAGAGGAACGGTTGGACCTCGACTACATGGCAAAGGGAGAGAAACTCTATCAAAAACCTAAAAGAATTCGGAGCAACAGAAGCCAAAGAGATGTCTAAGAAGCGAAAGAGGGCGACAACAAAGGACGGAAGCGAAAGCCGGAGTCCGGCACGGAATGCCTCCTGATACAGGCAAAAATGATCAGGTGGGGGAGTGCTAGCCCGGTCGGAGGGGCCAGGCAGCTCCAGGTCATACTCCGGAGGAACTCCATACTGAACCCTTATCAGAAGGAGTTCATCCGAAGTCAGAGAGTATGGAATGGCATCCGGCGCAAAAATCGGGCGAAGCCTAGCCCCAGTGTGGGTGCATCTACAGAGCGAGGGACCTGGGGGGTTGAGGCGGAAGAACTCCTGGAACCGCTGGGAGCGGAAGAGCCGGAAGACATTTTGAATAACTTCGAATGAAGACTCTAAAGATCCCGAAGAAGATGGACGGGACAGGGGACGGGAGGCCAGAGGAGACTAACTCAAAGGAATACAACAAAAAAAAAATGGCAAAGATAAGGCCCCTAAGTGGCAGGAAGAAAGATGAGGGCCCTGGGACTAACCTAGATCGCTCAGAGGGATGCAGAGGGGCAAGGACAGGGACGACTCGAAGGGCACCTGTGGCTTGAGAAGGCGCCAACAGAATCAGGGCTCTCGAAGGAAGGGCAGACACTGATAGAACTCTGGGGCGGAATAGGGCCCCTAAAGGTGGAAGGACGGATTTAAGTAGACCCTGGGATCTGGTGCCATAATGATCGCGAATCCCCCCAGGCCGGTCCGTGCTCGACACGTATCTCACTCGCCGCAGCAGGCGGCTAAAAGCGGCTGACGGTTGGCAGGGCCATTATTGCGTCGTACCTGGGCCAGTGTACCAGCGAGAATTTCGAAGGGTCCCTTCGTATCGTCTCGATTCGAAAAGACTCCAACACGCGCACATTTAATGCCAAAATATCTGGGGGCGATCGTGCACAGGATTCGAGGGGACAACTTTGGCTATGCCAATCTCTTTGTACTTTCTTCATTCGAAATTCAAACTCGGAAGTAGGTGGACTGGTGTTGGGTATAAAATACCCACAGCCGAAGTTCTCAGTGAGATTGACCCTTGCAGGCTCCGTCCCCAACTTCAACCACAGGAGGGCTCCGCCCGGACTCCTACGGGAGCCAGGCCCCGTCACCGACTTCAACTGCTGGCAAGCTCCGCCCGGACTCTTACGGGAGCCGGGCCCCGTCACCGACTTAAACCGTTGGCAAGCTCTGCCCGGACTCCTACGGGAGCCAGGCTCCGTCGCCAACTCCAACCACTGGTAAGCTCCGTCCGGACTCCTACGGGAGCCAGACTTCGCATCTGACTTTAATTGCAGGAGGACTCTGCCCGGACTCCTACGGGAGCCGGGCTCCGTCACCAACTTCAATTGCTGGCAGGCTCAACCCGGACTCCTACGGGAGCTGGGCCCCATCGCCGACTTCGACTGCTGGTAAGCTCCGCCCGGACTCCTATGGGAGCCGGGCCCCGTCACCGACTTCAACCACTGGCAAGCTCCGCCCGGACTCCTACGGGAGCCGGGCTCCGTCACCGACTTCAACTGCTGGTAAGCTCCATCCAGACTCTTACGGGAGCCGGACTCCGTCGCCAACTCCAACCGCTGGTAAGCTCCGTCCGGACTCCTATGGGAGCCGGACTTCGCACCTGACTTTAATTGCAGGAGGACTCTGCCCAGACTCCTATGGGAGCCGGGCTCCGTCACCAACTTCAATTGCTGGCAGGCTCCGCCCGAACTCCTACGGGAGCCGGGCCCCATCGTCGACTTCGACTGCTGGTAAGCTCCGCCCGGACTCCTACGGGAGCCGGGCTCCATCACCGACTTCAACCGCTAGCAAGCTCCGCCCGGACTCCTACGGGAGCCAGGCTCCATCACCGACTTCAACTGCTAGTAAGATCCGTCCGGGCTCCTACGAGAGCCGGGCTCCGTCGCCAACTCCAACCGCTGGTAAGCTCCGTCCGGACTCCTACGGGAGCCGACTTCGCACCTGACTTTAATTGCAGGAGGACTCTGCCCGGACTCCTATGGGAGCGGGCTCCATCACCAACTTCAATTGCTGGCAGGCTCCGCCCGGACTCCTACGGGAGCCGGACCCCATCACAGACTTCGACTGCTGGTAAGCTCCGCTCGGACTCCTACGGGAGCCGGGTCCCGTCACCGACTTCAACCGCTGGCAAGCTTCGCCCGGACTCCTACGGGAGCCGGGCTCCGTCACCGACTTCAACTGCTAGTAAGCTCCGTCCAGACTCCTATGGGAGTCGGGCTCCGTCGCCAACTCCAACCGCTGGTAAGCTCCGTCCGGACTCCTACGGGAGCGGACTTTGCACCTGACTTTAATTGCAGGAGGACTCTGCCCGGACTCCTATGGGAGCCGGGCTCCATCCCCGGTCGTGACTGAAGGAAGACTCCATCCAAACTCCTGCGAAAGCTAGATTCGAGCTCCTCTTGGACAGATGGCTAACTATCTCTCTCCGCCAGACACTCCAGCCGGACTTCAACCGACGGACCTCCAACCCCTGGCACGTTGCAGTAACGGCCGTGATTCTGCTCCATTCCCTGTGGCAGATTCCATGAGGCCCTATCATCCCACGACCCTGCTCCACCCCCTGCGACGGATTCCACGCAGCTCCATCACTCCCTGGCATGCCGTAATAATGGCCACGACCCTGCTCCACTCCCTGTGACGGATACCGCGCGATTCTCCTACCCTCTGGCACGTCGAGACAACGGATGCCACTCCGCTTCTCGTGACAGACACCACGTGGCACGCCCCGGTAACAGCCACGGGTCCACCCCACTACTCTCCGCAATAAACTTTTCCTGACTCTGGGCAGCCCACTGCCAGACGGTTACAGGCGTCGCTATCAATTTGTTGCCCCCTCCGCCTATAAAAGGGAAACCCCAGATACGTTATTCGATAAGCCCCATTTTCTATCTCAAAATTCTGCTAAAATTTCTGTTCGAGCACTCCATTCTTGTTGAGGCAGAGAACTTACTTGAGCGTCGGAGGGTCTTGTCGGAGCAACCCCACCTCCGATTTAGACTTCTTTTGCAGGTCCCGACGGCGACCGTGACTCCCTCGACTCCAGCTTCTCCGGTGCAAGCGGATTTTTGCACCAACAATTTCTATGGATAAATTTATGCACTTATCAGGTAGTCGATCTTCATAATTGAGAATGTAGATTTGAAAGTCTTCTCTGATCGCTCACAGTCGCACAAGCATCCGACCTCTACGGATGTCCACACGAAGTCCTCGGACTGATTAGCCCTCCGTGGGAGTGCTAGCTCGCGCAGTCAGCTTTTGATGGCAGATCTGATTTGATCTCTTCCTTCGATCACCTTGGATCTTTCCGATATTGAAGATGGATCAGAGGGGATACTAGATGGTTGAGAAAAATCTGATGAAAACTCTCTTCTCTTTGGTTTTTCTCTCACCCAAAATCCTAGAACAGTTCTAGGTCGCTCACCTGAGAGGAGATCGATCTCCTCTTTTGTTCATGCCAAGAAAGAAGGACACTGACCCAAAACTCATGCTCCAAAGAAGTATTTTTGACCCCTTTCTCTTTGGTATCTCACAATGAAAAGGTATCTTAGTTTGGTACACAAAATTATGGCTTTTTTATGGTTGTTGCATAAACCAGATAAGATAGGATAAGGGCTGGATTTTGTTACAATTCAAACTATTTTAAATTTTAATTTGACTTTAACTTTTTTTCACCCTTATCTGACTTAAAGAGAGACTTACCAAAAAAAATTGAATATGAAAAACCATCAAAAAGACTTCTTTTTCTTGTACACAATGAGTCCCTTCAAAAACAGCCAACGTGTGGAAGGATATGGATAAGGTTTTTTTTCACCCTTATCTGACTTAAAGAGAGACTTACCAAAAAAAAATTGAATATGAAAAACCATCAAAAAGACTTCTTTTTCTTGTACACAATGAGTCCCTTCAAAAACAGCCAACGTGTGGAAGGATATGGATAAGGTTTTAAGTTGAAATTCAAACCATTTTGAATTCAAATCAAAACTAACCAATTTCTATCCTTAATGGATGACAAAAGAAGGATAATTTTTTAATTTTCTCACATACAAACTGATTTTGTGCTGTGAGAAAAGGTGTGAGATAATTTGGGTGGCACAAGGGAGAGAGTCCCACTCATTTGGGACTCTAGGGTTTAACCAATTTGATTTCTTTCAATCCCAATCCAATTAGACTCAAATAAAATATGATGAACCTAATCTATTTAGGCTCTTACAACCTTAATTAAATTTAATTAAATCAATAAATTAATTGAGCTATAGATCCGATCAAATCAAGATCATTTCTTCCTTACCGATTAGGTCATCTCATCCCCGTCTAGTGGGACTCTTCACCAGAGTTTTCATCCACTAGGACTCTTCAGATTAATCATGTAATTGGAGAGAAACTTCTAATGTATGTGACCCCATAGGTTCGAATCTAAGCCAGTAGCACAAAAATTGATTTCTATACCAATTGGAGTAACCATCTGGTAATGGTACCCGATGTCCGGATAGGCCGAATGTATGTAAAGAAATACTCAAGAATCTATTTGGATATAGTTACCATATAATTCATCTCTTTGACTTTTGATGCTAGGATGACTTAGAGTTTAAACTGTCAACTCTTAATAGTACATCCATCATATGTCTCAACCTAATAAATCCTGTGACTCCTCACAAGGATTGTCCTGGTCAAGGTCTTACTAAATTAAAACACAAAGCATTCTCTCCAATCTCTTGGAGTGATCAATTCCATCTTGACTCGTGTACTGACTTCACAAGTACTTGACTATGCCCAGAAATATTCTGATTCTGAATTAAAAATTTTGGTAGTCCGCACCAAAGTATAGTGAGTTGGTTGCAAGTCACCGTGATGATTTTAAGTCGGAAGGACACATATCCATATCCCTTCGGAGTGACTCTTAATAGCAGAGTGTTCCAGAGTTGGTCATGTTTAGTGAAATATACTCCTATATTTCATCTGCATGCCATACCAGCATCTCCATGCTCTTTGGTTAAGAAGACAATCAATCTATATAGCACACAACGACCTATACTTGATATGTCTATTGTCTTAGTAATAGTATATCATTTGATTGCGAACTCATTTAAGGACTAAATGATAATTCTTCATTTATCGATTTAAAATAGTCCTAAGGACTTTCATCATAACACAAAAGTTCGATATAGAAGATGAACAAGCTTATGATGAAAATTATTAAATAAATATTTTATTAATTAATTTATATACAATTACATCAAATAGCACAACCGTCAACAAGCTGATGATTGACTTTGGGATATATTTTCCAACACCTATCACCTCCCCTCTCCTTCCTCTCTCACACCCACGCCCTCTCTCTCTCTTGGCATCTCATTGTTGGAGCTTTTAGAGAGATGGGCGGCAACATTGTTTTGGAGACAATTTGTTGGTGCCAAGTTGTTGTTTGGTTTTATCTTCTTTCTCTCAAATTGTTAGGAGTTAGTTACAACTACTTCTTAATTGTTGTTCTTCTTGATTAGTTGAAGGATTAAGAAAGGTTCTTGATTTCTTCAAGGATCAAGAAAGAAAGATCAAAAGGGTTCACAATTTCAAGCCTATCCAGGCTTGGTTCAAGCCTATTCAGGCTTTTGGTTCAGACAAGTAAGATTAAGAGAAGCCTATCTAGGTTGGCCCTATGGATATTCATAAAGGTAGGATGCTTGTGCTGCTAATTCAGAACCTGTTCAGCCTAAGTCCAGGAATTGAATTGGATTTAACCCCAGTTATAGGTTTGAAGCAAAGGAAAAGTGATTCAGGTATGTGAACTAATTACAGACTTTCATTTATTTATCCTAAAATTAGTTTATATTAATTTCAGCATATGAACTAGATCCATAGATGCTTTCATATGATAAATGCATGCTTAGATTAAAAATATTTTAATCTAATTTTTTTACTATATTTTGGATTTAGAAAAATTTTAAAATCCACATACACTAGCATCTGTAGAAATTCTAACAGTGGTATTAGAGCCATATGTTCATATGTATGAAAGTAGCATGAAAGTTTTGAAAATTATTTTTAAAATTTTAATTTTATTTTATGCATGAGATGTATATATTTATGTTTAGATCTAAAAAATATTTTAGATTTGAATTTTATTCATATATGCGATATATGAAAAAATGCATAGGTTAGAAATTAAATTTTTGTAATATGAATTTTTTGTATATATGATATATGATGGTATGTTTGGATCTGAAATTGATTTTTAAAAAATCTAAAATTTTTTATGTATATGATATATGATTGCATGCATGTTCTAAAAGTATTTTGAGAATCAAAAATTTATTTTTATATAATGAATTTAGATTTGAAATTTATTTCTTTGATCTGAAATTAGTGTGTGCATGAATTATTGGCCATGGATAGTTTTGCATTTAGTCAATGAATTGTATCTTAGTTTATAATTAGATCATATTAGGTTAAAATCGATGTAGCTATTGATTAAACCGAATCAAGTGTTAATTTGGATAAGATCAATTGAACATATGATTCTACAAGTGTTGTAGATTGAATTGATTAAACCCCATATATAGAATCAAGTCAACCTAAAGACCTAATCCGGTATTATGGCTTAAATCCGATTCATCTAAGCTGACTAATTGAAACCAATAAGTCATTTGGTATCTAAAGCAAGTCTCGATTGATAGTTTTTAATTGGAAGGCTACTCACCTAGACAATTTTGCCTATGGTGAGTTATTGATGTACCCTCCCACTGGTCTCACTTATCTGGCCAATTGGATGATTGGATTCATTAGTTACTAAGGTATTTTGGTTTAGTCCATGCTAATTAGATCGATCACATGATGACTGATTAGATGAGACCTAACTTAAACCTTTCTAATTAATATTAAGCCTTGTGGTCTTCCACCATTGTAGAAGTACGGACGTGATACTGGCGACTATTTTTGGTTGGTTACAGTAGTTTAGTTGTATCAGAAACATGCAACCACTCTACTAGCAAAGAGTTATTCCAGGGTGAAGATGGAGTTGGGCCCAATATGTGTTATCTGAGGGACTCAATGACGGCTTTATACCTACTTGTGAATGATGGGTCAGACTTAATTAAGGAGTGGGATAATATGTGTTATCTGAGCTCTTATGACTTAGAGACCAAGTCACTGCAATATGCTTAGAGAAGTATCTGGACAAAGAGTTGCCTATGTATCGGTGTGCGTCATCAATAACTATTAGGTGAGGTGCACGGCATCGGTGGGACCACAGCACCTACTAAAACTCTTGCATTAGTCACATCAGATTTTCGCTTTCCACCTGAAAAGTGTTGGAAGCTGAAAAAATAGTGGGAGTCTATTTGCATTTAAAAATTTCTAAAGTAAATATAAATTTTAAATATAAATATCTAATTAAAATCTCTACTCTTCTAGATAAACAATGTCGGTCTCTAATCCAGTAGCCTGCATCCTTAAAACCAACCGATTGATTGGTATAAATTATAAAGACTAGCTCAAAAATCTCAGGATAGTTCTGACATTCAAAAAGATTAGGTATGTACTCGATCAGAGTGCCTCAGTCTTACTAGCCCATCCTACGATAGAGTAAAGAACTGCTCTAGATAAGTGGATGGATGATGACCCTAAGGTGAAGTACTATATGCTGGCTTCTATGTCAAACAAGTTACAGAGCCAGTATAAGCACATGCCCACTACCCATGCATGATTACTCACCTGCAAGAGTTGTATGGTGAGTAGAGCCGAATAGCATGCTTCAAATTATTCAAGCGATTGTTCAATATAAAGATGCATGACGGGCAGTCAGTCCACGATCATTGTATGACAATGATCAAGGATCTTGAGGAGCTTGAGAAGCTCAGGCTTAATATATAGAAAAAATTAAAGGTCGATTTGATCCTCTAATCCCTGATCAGTTCGTTTGAATAGTTTATCATAAACTATCATATGAACAAATCGAACTGCAACTTATCCAAATTGGTTAATATGCTGGTCACTGCTGAGGGTACCTTAAAAAGTTCAAGGAGCTCTATTCTTACTGTTAAGCGAGCACCTTCTAAGAGAAAGTCTCAAAGAAAGAAAAAGAATGAGCCTGTAAAGAAGCAGAAGAAGGAGAGCAAGCCTAAAAAGGACACTCCAAAAAAAACTATGGAGAAAGAAAAATATTTGCATTGCAACTCCGATGGCCACTAGAGGAGAAACTGTCCATCTTACCTAGAGAGCTTGAAGATAAAAAAAGATGATCAATCTTTTGAAGGTATGTTCATAATAGAATCTAATAACCTAATGATTTCTTCTACTTCTAGTTGGGTGTTGGACTCTAGTTCTAGTGCTCATATATGTACTTTAATGCAGGATCTAATAGAAAGTAGGAGGTTGAGAGAAGGTGACATGATCTTTTGGATTGACAATGGAGCAAAAGTTACTGCAGAAGCCATTGAAACCTATCATCTTTGATTACCATCAGACTATAGATTAGATTTAAAAGATTGTTATTTTATTCTTGTAACTAGTCAAAATTTGATTTCAGTTTCTATACTAGCATAGAATAGATTTATTTTTTAATTTAATAAAAATTTTTATTTTATTTATTTATAAAATAAATTGATTACATTTGATCTTTTGATTAACAGTCTTTATCACTTGTATGTTGATGCTAATGTAAACTTAAATAAGTAAGTAGTGAGTGTCATAGGCTAAAAGAGACCTAGAGATGAGTTTAACTATAAATACTTATGGCACCATAGGCTTGGTCATATTGGAGAGGACAGGATAAACAGATTGAAAAAGGATGAGAACCTTGACTTAGTTAAATCTGAGTTGATTTCGGCTTGTAAGTCATGCCTTTGAGAAAAAGTGGCTAGATTACTCTTTGTGAGATAAGAAAAAAGGACCACTGAGTTACTAGCCCTAGTACACACCGATGTATGTGACCCATTTGTCATAGTATGGATATGTATTTCTTATGAAGCACAAGTCTGAAGCCTCTAAAAGATTCAGAGAATTCAAACAATAGGTAGAGAAGCAAACAGGTAAACTCATTAAAATCCTATGATCTGATCGAGGAGAAGAATACCTGAGTGCTGAATTTTTAGAATATCTTAAGAAGAATGGTATTGTTTCTTAATGGACTCCTCCTAGCATGCCTCAACTCAATGGAATATCCGAAAGGAGAAATAAGATCCTATTGGCTATGATCCGATCCATGATGAGCTTTACTGATTTATCCATATATCTTTTGGGCCATGCCTTACTTATCGTGATGCATATTTTAAATAGAATTCTTTCTAAGTCTATTTCTATCACACCATATGAGATATGGTATGGTAAGAAGCTGAGTCTGAGTTACATTAAGATCTGAGGATGTCCAGCCTATGTTAAAAAATAAAAAATTGACAAGTTAGAAGATAGATCAGTTGTAGCTTGATTTATAGGATATCCCAAGAAATTTATTGGATACTATTTTTACTTGCTACATGACCACAATGTGATTGTGAGTCACAATGCCACGTTCCTAGAAAAATAGTTTATCTAGGATGGTGGTAGTGGGAGGTTAATTGAGCTTGATGAGAATATCTTTAAAGAGCGACGAGCTATAGATCCTCAAAAATCCGTTAATGATGAGCCAGTAGTTAATGTTCTACTTCTACCTCATAGATCAGGTAGAATCTTTCATCCTTCTAAAAGATACATGGGTATACTGAAAGAAGATATAGAGAAAGTATTCTTTGTGGAAGATAGGAGTCATGGTGATGATCCTAATACTTTTGATGATGCGATGTTTGACATCGATTTCAAGAAATACTTAATGCAATGAAGTCAGAAATTAACTCAATGTACTTAAACCAGATAAGGTACTTAGTAGATCACTACAACAAAACAGGGTACTAGCGACATAAAAAATTCATCCCTAAAACTAAATTTTCATCGGTAATAGTTATTAGTGATGGAATTATCGTTGCTAATATTTCATTGTAAATAATGATGTCGTTGATAATTTTTTATGATAGAAAAATTTTTTATCATCAATAATCGATATTACCGATCAAAAATTTTTATCATTAAATTTTTTTTTTCAAAAAATATTCACGACTAAAAATTTTCATCTTAAAAAAATAATTTATAATAAATTATTACATTGCTAATAAAAAATAATTTTAAAAATAATTTATGATGAACTACTTTCATCACTATTAATTTAATTAAAAATTTTTATGAAATTCATATTTATAAAAAAAATATTAGCAATATAAAAGTTTCATCGTAAATATGATAATTTTTTATGAAAATTTTTATCGCTACTAAATTAATAATTATTTTGATGAAACTATTTTCATCGTTAATAATTTAATATAAAATTTTAATATTTTTAAATTTATTAAAAAAATATTTATGATCAATTGTTTTCATTGCTAATAAGTTTTTTGATGACCAAAATTTTGTTGGGACTAATTCTATCGCTAAAAATTTACACATAATTTTTTTAAAAATAATTTATGAATATATATTTTAAATTTATATTTATAATATTTTTTATTTATAATCTATAAAATTAAATAAAAAAATTATATAATAAATTTATAAATAAATTTTATCATTTTATTATATTAAATTAAAATTACAAGTGGTTTAAAATAAAAATAAAAAGCAATATAAATAAACCATCAAGTATCGTCATCTGTAGAAGGAGAACGGGTTGGGGAAGGGGAGCGCTCGAAAGAGCTCGGACCGACCTGCTGTTGCCTCATTAGCAGCATTATCTACTCCATCTGCACCATCTGCTCTATCATCTGAGTCTGGAGCAGGGTACTCATCATCGCATGCAGCCAAGTCATCAGCTCACTACTTAACCCGTTGTCGATCCTTAGTAGCCTGCCTCTGCATGTCCGCCAGCCGAGTATCGCAGGTAGCATGGATGTCAACCTTGGACGAGCATGAGGATGAGGGAGCACTGATCTCATGCCCTAGACCCCTAACATAACAGAGTCTTGTACCAAATATCTGATCATAGATCTCATCATCTGTGGGTGCGGTCGAGCTCTCTGGGATAGGCTGGGATTTAATGCCTATCATACGATCCTAAAAATTAAAGTTATAGTTATTTTAATTTTATATTAAAAATCAAACTGTGAATGAAAAAATAATTAAAAAAACTTACAAAAAGCTCCTGGCTCCCCATCGTCCACTCTCTTAACCATCGCTGGTGGGTCCACTGGTAGATATCGATCCTACCAAGAAGCTCGACACTCTCTGCATCTCTCTACAATTTGAGAATAATTAATTATTTTTTTAATAATTAAAAAATTAAAATATATTAATTAAAAATTACTTACCATTTGCTCCATATGACGAGCAAATGATCTCGAATCTCCACAATGCGACATGGTTTGTCTTGCCCCCATATTCTGGGCACATTGTCTCTATACAGTTAGTAGTCAAATTAGTAGGTAACAAACTAAATTTAAGAATAAATGATTCAATCATTAAACTCTAAAAAAAAAGTTTGGATATATAACCTGATATGTTGGATCCTCGTAATACTGGCATACGAGAGCCCAATCATCTATAGTGATGTTGTCATATGGCCATTGCTGCACTGCCTCTACCCCATGGTCCTGCATCATATGGTACCAATACTGATGAATGCGGTGGTGATACTCCTTAAAACACAAGCATAAATAAGCATCCACAGCTCGCCGTACACGATCCTCCTCAAAATCAACAATATCAAATGCATCCTGCCAATAACAAATATTAAAAGAATATCATGTTAATTAAATATTCATAGTATAATTTATTTTATCTATAACTGGGTGTAGAAAATCTCTCTCTGAACCCGTATAACATGATGCCAATCGAAAAGCATCATGGGGGCATAGCTGCGCATATGATGCCCAGCTCGGTCTGTCATGGCTCACACCATCCCCTAATGGGCCTGGTGTAGCCGGATGGTATCTCAATACGGAGATGCTATCTCAGGTGCTTGCATCTCCAATGCTCTAGAGTGAGGTTCTTCGATGGACCTCACCCTCGCCTCACCATCGATGGAGACTTGCTTGAAACAATAATAAATAAATTATTAGTATGATAGCTATTCAAATTAAAAAATTAAATTTTATTATATAAAAAGTATAATAACACCACTCGGACCCCCCTCACTCAGACTTGCCTCATTGGGACCTGCCAGTGCAGGACCCTCCGACGACTCTGCTGGTGCGACAGTGAAAATGGGTGAAGGCGCCTCAACCTCAGGGGTAGGCTATGAACACGAGTGTCATCGTTTGTCTCCTGATGCCATACCTACAATTTTTGATATATAAATAAATATAATATTGAATAATAATAGTAAAAAATAAATTATATTCTAATAAATAAAATTATATTGCATACCATTATTACAAGAGAAGATTCAACAAAGAATATAGATCTACTCATCAATATTCATATTTTTCTCGATGTGTAGGTCCTCCTCCGAATCACAATAATCGACTAATATATCATTTTCTATCTCATCATCATTTATGAACTAATCGTCATCCTCTGACTTATCAAGATTAAATATAAAATCAGTTTCAACTTCGTTGGGCGGTAGATCAGCCTTATTCAAAGGAGCTGTTATAAGCTCTTCATCAACAAGAAGCTCGGCTAATGTTTATTCTTCTTCTTGAAAAACTTCTTTTTCATGTAAATCTGAATTTTCATTCATCTCTAGTCAGGTTGGTATGTCATATACATCTTTAGGTGTTATTTTTTGTACGACATGCTAATTACCTCGATACTTTAGATCCTTCAAATATATTACTTGTTTCACTTGAGTTGCTAATATACACGGCTCATTTTGGTACCATATGTATACAAAATTTATACTGATAAAGTGTGGATTGATATAAATACGATCTTTTTATTACTAATATTTCACTATTCATACTGAAACAAGAATATAGAATTATTGGATCCATACTTTAGTTCTATGATATCTATCAGTACACCATAATATTTAATCTCTTCTTCTCCTTCATATCCTATCGTAGCAATCCCACTATTCTAGATCTATCATTGCATCTTAAGCTCTCTTATGTGAAATCTCATTCTTCCAATGATACAAGATGTATAGTGATTAACCCTTCGATTGGGATCATATATTAAATCATACAACTCATCGGTCACACCCTCTTCTTTATTGAAATACTTATATTTCATCTACACCATAACATAAAAAATTATGTTAGTTTAAATAATTATTTCTATAATTATTAAAAATAATATATTACTAGTGCAACTTACAAGATCTCTAAATTATTTTATAAATTTTCTCCTATATCGATCATCAGTATCCGTATTATTCTTTCTGGATAGTATACTCTTGTGCTCACTGCAACAAGTTATAATTTTTAATTTTATATCGATATAAAAAAATTACTTAGAATATTAAATAGTATGCTAAGATGGTACTTACTCAATAAAATCTTCAATTTCTTCACAATTATTTAGAACGTAGAAGTGTGCCTTGGATAGCTCATTTACGTCCATAAATTCATATCTCCTTCCACCAATAGGTCGAACCATTTATGTAAATATGGACAGTGTCGGTTCATTGTCACCCCATTTACGATCTACGTAACGATCTATATGATTGAATCTTATTTCGATATCATCAAGATACATCAAGCAGAACGTGACACACTCCATAGCTACGTATGCTTCTGATATAGATTCTTCAGGTCGTGCTTTATTGCACACATATTTTTTTAGAATATATAAAAAATTATAAATAAAAATAAATTTAAATTTTAAAAATATTTACATCTTATAATTGATATGACAAAGTGTGTACAATTTTTTTACCTTTCAATAGGATACATCCATCGATAATGTATCGGTCCGACCAAAAGAGCTTTCTTTGGAAGATGAATAGTCAGATGCATCATAACATCAAAAAATGATAGTAAAAATTTTTTTTCTAACTTACAAAGAATGAGCATGATATTCTTCTCAAACTTTTCAAGTAAGTTAATCTTCAATTTCTGACAACATAGTTCTCGGAAGAACACTCCCAACTCAATCAATGCAGTTTAAACTATTGGATATATGCTTTAGAAGTAAATCTTGGTTGACACATATTATATTTTTAAGATATGATTTTGTATTTATTGGGTATTTATATTACCATTCATGCTTTATGTGTCCATGAATCATCCAAGAGATTAACAAGATGATGACACATATTCTCAAAGAGTTAAGAATTTGAGACATGTGTCATTGATAATTAATTCTTAAATTGCTCTTGGTTATAGGATTATTATGGGGATGGTGATTGATCCGGATAGACCAGTGCACGGATCATTTTTTTCAGATAGATGGATCTCGAGTCTGTGATGTAGTGACAATAGAGAGAGAGTGTAGGTGGTTGTTAGAGAATAACTAGCACTGAGCGTGATCAATACGAGAAGTCACATAGATGTCTGCTGACTCATTAGTGACTTTCTCGATACTGTAGTTGTATGACTGATTTTTTGATCTACAGTGCTACTGCTACTTGCAGTGAGGCTGCTGGAGTTTGACTACACATAAATATGGATCTTAATAAGTCCTTATAGTGGATGTTAGCGATAGTTGATCCATTATAGGAGTAGGATGTATACCTAAATGGGATCTATCGATCCTAGCAGAGGAAAGTAGTCCAATGAGATTTATGAAGCCGAATCTTTAGGTCTATGGCCATAGCAGTGTGATTGATGGAAAAGAATTTTTATGAGATTCACATAATAGACTCAAGCTGATTGAATCTATCATACGATCGATGATGAGGTTTGACAATTCATTCATGACTTGCCATCTGGTTGGGACTCACGATAGAGGGACTGTGTCATACATTAACTGCACCTAGAGGTTCATCATCTTTTATTCTGCTGGATTGCCACTACATACTGCTAAGTGTCACTGGTGGATTGTGAGACCCATGAGCATGATCTTGATGATCGATGATCTTTGGTGGATAGAGTTGGAATGGCTCCAATTCATTGAAAAGAGTTTTAATGATATTATGATAGGGATCATAATATATCTCACTACCAGACAGAATAGAACATATGGGGTCACACACAAAAGTGACTTTTGACTAATCAGATGGTTGAATTATGATTACGAATCATGATAGGATTTGATTATCAATTTAATTGATGATTGATCCAATGCAAAAATTATAATAAAATAACTTGCTAAAGAGTTAGTGAGTTATAGGAGGATTAATTAGTAATTGAATTACTAAGTGGCTCAATTTGATTGAGCTATGGGACTTGTATCAAGTCTAATTAAATTAAATTTAATTTGACTTGACATGGGTTTGATTTGATCAAACTGAAGGAAAGCATGGTGGGTTTTGTACATACATTTTTAAAAATTTACAATAAAATGTACATAGATTAAATAATTTAATCTACAATGTATGCATGATCAAATTTAAAATCACCATACAGGATCTATGATATGAGCTAATATGCATGTATACAAATCTAAATCTAAAATTTAGCAAGTATAGATCATATCTATATTAATTAGTGAAGGAACCAGATCTAGGGTTTCAGGGTTAGATCTTGAAATTTTTTCAAAATCAGACAGTGGAAGACTAAATAAATCAAAATTTATCTTATAAAACTAGAGAATCTCTAGATCTAAGATCCTATTACATGATTATTATATGATATTAAATCAAAAATTAAAATATAAAGAGCAAAAACTACATGTTGATCATATAACATGTTTCTATACTACATCTAATGTATGTAAAATATAATAGATCAGATCTATTAGCTTGCAAGTTAGATATTCTAACTTTACTGATCAAGATTTGAGGATGATGTTGCAAGCCACACATACATCCAGCCTCTAGGAGTCATCCACACGAGCCCACGAATCACGATCAGAAGTCTTGGTCTAGAAAATCAGCATAGTATGCTAGTACTGTGCTGATCCTTCTTCGATGGTCGATCAGATGCCTTCTTCTTCTTAATTTGAACTCTTCCAAAGATGAGAAGTAGGAGAAAGAGTTTTAGATATGAGATACTCTTAGAAAACTCACAGATAGAGGAAGGGAAGAGGTGAACTCAGCAATCCCAGGAAAAGATCCTCTTCTTCTTCTCTTTGCTCTCATCTAGACACCTAGTTTTGTGTCTATTATATCTCCACACCCCAACACTCTTTTTTTTTATTTTTATTTTCATATACCCCAAAGGTCTCTGAATGCTCTATAATCTACAAAAGTCTTAATAAGAAATTTATCTTAAATAATGAGATATGAAAAATCATTGTCTAGATCAAATACCTAGTCAAGGAAAATCCAAACAGGACAAGACAAAGGGTGCCCAACTCATGGGTTACCCCTCTTTCTTTTTCTATCATTGACCACCAGCAAAGGGCACACAATATGTTCTATAAAAGTATAAAAATCTCAAAAAGAATTTGGATAAAATCAGTGCTATAAGATAAGAGTTTTGGTTTCCTAAAATTCTATCTCATAGAATTTGAAATCCAAACTAATTCCTACTTTGACTTGATCCACAACCACATTCCATGTAAGAGAGAAAGAGTGAAAAGCTTTAGGCATGCGTAAAGGCCTGGGAGAGAAGGTTTTGTCACATAAAATAAGAGAGAGTGGGCGTGGGGGGCTAAGGTGGCGCAAGGTGGAATCCTAGTCTTACTAGGATTCAATCTATGACTTGTTCAAATTTAGTTTCTTAAACCAAATCAAACCAAAACCAAATCAACTCAATTAAAATAGATCTTAACCCAATTAAGAACTTAATTTAATCAAATTAAATTAGATTTAAATTGATTTAATTTTTTAATCAAATTAGAAATTAGGTTGATCCAAGTCCTAATTGAACTAGGACTAGTTTTTCTTTGCACTTGGCTTATCCAATAAACCAATTGGACTTGATCCAATTAAGTCCAAACTAAATCTAATTAAATCATATTCAATTAGACTTAATCTCAATCCATTGGCTTAATCAAATTAGGCCAATTAGCAATCGAATTGCTAATCAATCCTCCTACAACACTTGCACTAAGTTAAATATCAATCGTATTGATCGTTTAACCCTAGAACGATTCTTAATCATTGATCAACCATCCGATCGGATCATGAACTCTAATGTGTGTGACCTCATAGGTCCAAATCTAAGTCAATAGTATAAAAATAAATTTTTGTACCAATCGAAGTGACCATTTAGCAATGGTATCCGACGGTCGGATAGGTCGAATGTGTAGAGCGACATCCTTAGAACCCATGCGGATATAGTTTTCATATAATTCATCCCCTTGACCAAAATGCTCATAAGACACCTCAGAGTTCAATTGTCAACTCTGATCAGGTTGTCCACATTGTATTTCAAAATATCAAATCCATCTGATGGATTACTCTAGCCAAGGTTTTGCTAAATTGAAATACAGCGACTCATTCTTCTGCAACTCTTGGAGTGGTCAATCCTATCTTGATCACACTCTGACTTCACAAGTACATGACTATACCCAGAAGCCTTCCATCACTGAATTAAAAATTCAGTTAGTCTAGTATCAAAGCACAGTGAGTTGCTTACAAGTCACTGAGGTGATCTCAGGTCTAAGGGACACTTATACCTATATCCCATCAGAGACATTCTTGACAGCAGAATGCTCTGGAGTTGGTCACGTTCAATGACGATATACCCTTACATCTTACCTGTATGCTATATCAGTGTCTCCACACTCTTGGTTAAGAGGACATCCAACCCATATGGCCTACAGCGATCTATGCTCGATAGAAGCTGTCGTCCTTATTAATAGCCTATCATTTAGTCGTGAACAATTTTAAGGACTCATCGATAAATCTCTCTTTATTGAACCTAAATAGTCCTAAGGACTTCATCACAACAACGAAGTTCATTAGAAGATGAAAATTGATGATGAAAATACTAAAAATATATTTTATTTATTAACAAATCAATTACAATACAAGATTGCTCAGCCGTCAACAGGTTGACGATTGACTTTTGGGACATCTTTCCCAACAACTCCCACTTGTCCTAAAGCCACTCGGCACAGTATCTAATACCCATCTTCACTTGTGGTTGTCGAACTCCTTTATCGCAGGGCTTTAGTGAAGGAGTCGGCCAGGTTCTCCTTTCCATCGATCTTCTGAAGGTCGACGTCATGTCGATCCACGATCTTTCAGACCAGGTGGAAGCGGCACAAAATGTGCTTCGTCTGTTGGTGTGCTTTGGGTTCCTTCATCTAAGCTATGGCACTAGTGCTGTCGCAGTAGAGCAGGATCGGACCATCGAGGGAGGGTGCTACTCCGAGCTCGATGATGAATTTTCTCAGCTACACACCTTCCTTCATGGCATCCGATGCTGCGATGTACTTCGCCTCACAAACAGAGTCTACCACAGTATGCTGCTTGAAACTCTTCCAGCAGATGGCTCCATCATTCAGAGTAAAGATATTATCCGACATGCTTCTGCTGTCATCATGGTCAGATTGAAAGTTGGAGTCTGTGAATCCCACAAGTTTCAGATCTGACTCGCCATAAACCAACCATTGGTCCTTAGTATTTCTCAAATACTTAAGGATGGCTTTAACCACTTTTCAGTGGTTTTCTCCAGGATCAGATTGGTATCTACTTACTACTCCTAGTGAGTATGCCCCATCTAGCCTTGTATATGTCATGGCATATATTATAGATCCCACGATCGAAGTATATGAGACTCTAATCATACGCTCTCTCTCTTCAGGAGTTGTCGGACAATCCTTCTTAGAGAGAAAAATTTCATGGCCTATAGTAGATAGCCCTTCTTGAAATTCTCCATGCTGAACCTCTTCAGCACAGTGTCTATGTACATGGACTGGAATAACCTAAGCATTCTTTTAGATCTATCCCTATAGATCTTCATCGCTAGGATGTAGGATGCTTCACCAAAGTCCTTTATAGAGAACTGCGATGACAACCAAACTTTTATTCCCTGTAGTGCAGGGATGTCATTTCTGATTAAGAGAATATCATCCACGTACAAGACAAAGAATACTATAACTGGACTATTTGTCAATTTATAGATGCAGGGCTCTTCTCCATTCTTAACGAAGCCATACATTTTGATCACCTTATCAAAATGCATGTTCCAACTATGAGAAGCTTGCTTTAATCCATAAATAGATCTCTGAAGCTTGCACACCTTGGACTCATCTGTGGATGTAAATTACTCAGGTTGTATCATATACACCTCTTCGATCAGCTCTCCATTCAGGAAAACTATCTTTACATCCATCTGCCAGATCTCATAATACAGATGAGCAGCTATTGCAAGCATTATCCGAATGGATTTGAGCATTGCCATATGGAAGAATGTCTCGTTATAGTTAATACCATAATGTTGACGATATCTCTTGGCAACCAGATGGGCTTTATAGGTCTCCACCTTTTTGTCTGCGCCCCTCTTCCTTTTGAAGACCTATTTACATCCAATGGGTTTAACCCCTTCAGGTGGGTCAACCAATATCCATACATCATTGACCTTCATGGACTCTATTTCAAATTTCATGACTTCAAGCCATTTCTCAGAATCAGGTCTCTACATTGCATCCATATAGGTGATCAGATTCTCATCGTTCTCATCGAGTTTGATGGGATCACCATCCTGGATCAAGAAACCATAGTATCTATCCGACTGATGCGGTACTCTACCAAATCGTCTTAATGGTACAGGTATATTAGGCTTCAGATCTGATCTAATCAAATCCGACTCAGGTTCAGCTATTGGTGTCGGTCCTTCTACCTATTGAACTTCATCAAGTTCAACCTTAGAGGCAACGGTTCCTTCACCAAAGAACTCCTTTTCTAGAAAGATTGCCTTAAGGCTGACGAACATCTTTTGTTCATCAGCATGGTAGAAAAAATATCCTTTAATCTCTTTGAGGTACCCTATGAATGTGCATTTGTTAGACCTAGGTCCAAGTTTATCTGTAACTAACTGTTTGACATAGGTCGGGCACCCCCAGACCCTAAGGTGTGAAAGTACTGGCTTACGCCCTGTCCATATCTCATGTGGAGTCTTAATTACAGACTTACTAGGAACCATATTTAACAAATAATAGACCGATTTGAGTGCATATCCCCAGAAGGATATCGCAAGCTGGCAAAATTCATCATGGATCGGACCATGTCTAACAGAGTCTGATTTCTCCTTTCAACACACCATTATACTGTGGTGTTTCTGGAGGAGTCCACTGGAAGAGAATCCCATTCTCTCCTAGATATGTGAGAAACTCACCAGAAAGGTGTTCTCCTCCTCGATCAGACCGAAGAGTTTTAATACTCTTTCCAGTTTATTTTTCTACTTCACTTCGGAATCGTTTGAATATTTCAAATGAATCCGACTTATGTTTCATCAGATAGACATATCCATATCTGGATAGATCATCCATGAAAGTGATGAAGTAAAAATATCCACCTTTAGCACTTGTACTCATGGGCCCGCATACATCAGTATGTATTAGGCCCAGAGCTCAGTAGCTCTCTCACCTTTTTCAGTAAAAGGTGACTTGATCATTTTATCAAGAAGACAGGACTCACAGGTTGGAAGTGATTCACAATCACTGACATCGAGGATTCTCTCTTGAGTCAACCTATTTATCCTGTTCTTGTTTATATGACCTAGCCTACAGTGCCATAAGTAGATATCTGATATACTATCTAATCTCGGGTGCTTGCCTGTAGAATAGAGTACGTTAACAGGTTGTGATAACATATACACACCATTGTTTAAATATCCATAAAAAATAGTAACACCATTTATAATGATATTACAAACTTGTTTCTTTATTAAAATTTTATAATCATTTTTGGCCAGAAGGCCTACAGAAATAATATTTAAAAAAAGATTGGGACAGAAATAATAATCATTAAGAATAATGGTATGGGACTCAAATACAAGTTTCAAGATTCCTAAAGCTAGAACTGAAACTAATCTTCCATCTCCAACGTTCAGGAACCTCTCGTCTTGCTCGAATCTCCTACTGATCTACAACCCTTGTAACAAATTACAAATATGGTAAGGGCTACCGATATCCAATACCCAGTCAGTTATATTACAAATAGAAAAATTACAAGGAGTTATCATATAAATACCTTGCCCAGCAACACCTTGCTTCTTTCTCTGCCTGTTCGGATCCAGGGAGGCAATGTATTGAGGACAGTTCCTCTTCTAGTACCCCCACTTCTAGCAAAAGAAGCATTCAGTTTGACTCTTATTGGGCTTATCTTTCTGGTCTGGCCCTGCACTAATGTCCCAGCCTGAACTTGCATCTTCTTCACTTTTTTCTTCTTGTTTTTCTTCCCTTTCTTAAAGGGTCGAGAACCAGAAGACGATCCTCCCACTAAATTCATCGACTCCTTGTGGAGTTGGTGATCCTTCTCAAAGTTCTGAAGTAACCCTAGTAACCCGTGGTAGTTTACTTTAGGCTTTATCATTCTATAATGAGTGAGGAATGGGAGATAAGACTTGGGCAGCGAGTTTAGTATTGCATTTTTCCCAAGCTGCTCATGCAAGGAAAAGCCGAGCTTGCTCAAATGCTCCATCAGCTCGATCATGTACAATACATGATCAGTGACAGAGGCACCATCTCGTATTTAGCATTGAAGATGGCACAACTAGTCTTATGCCTCTCCGTGTCATCAGGTGTGCCAAAGGCATCCTCCAACACTTGAAGCACGTCCTTTGGCTGAGCCGTCTCAAATCTGCAACTGAACTCGTTGCTCATGGCAGCCAGCATGATGCAGCATACCATGGTCTGATCATTGAGCCACTTCTGGTAAGTGTCTCTGACTGTTCCACATGCATTGGCAGCTGGCTCCTCAGGTGCAGGATCCGTTATCACATATAGGATTTATTCATTCTCCAGGACTATCTTCAACTTTCGGTACCAGCTATCGAAATTGGATCCCACCAAATTTTCATTGTCCAACAATGATCGGAGCGATAGGGAAGTGGCTATATCTGCATAAAGAAAAATCATAACCTAATTAATAATTGATTCATTAAACCTAAAGATTTGGACTTTAATCAAAAGATTTCTCCCACTATTTTATTCGAATTGGTAGCCTCTACCTCCAATTCGAGGAATTACCCTAATTCCTTAGTGGGTACTAGAATCCACTTAGACTGCACACAAGCCCAACTTTGGTTGGCCAACCCATGTATATCTAAGGGTAGGTTCATAACCAATTATTTCTCTAAATAATTTTTAGTAATTTTAATTTTGCCCCAGTCCCTAATCAGTAGGCTTTGGCCTCTACTGAAAAGGTCTGGTTAGGTCCAACCATTAACATGACCATACTTGGCCCATCTAGCCAATGAATGATTAGGCCCAACTTTGGTTGGCTAACCTAACCACCATTTAGAAAGATACAGTCAAGAAATCATATTATAAATGAAATTCCATCAGTCGATAAGCACCAGGCCTTTGGGCCTCCAATGATTATCCAACTGATGGACCTATTATCATCCACTTAATGGAAGGCTATGATCTAGTTATCACCATAACTATTTTATTTTAAGGATCTAATAATTTTAGAAGATTTAATTGATTTAGAGGAGGAGGTCAGATAAACCAGCTTATCATGATCCTCCCACTGACTTCACCAAGTCAGCTTAAAGGAGACCATCAAAAGGGCTGGTCTAGGAGCACCTAAATTAGTCACACTGATTTACCTAGCTGACATGGGTCAGCTCAAATAGTCAAGTGATCCGATCAAAATATAATTTCACCAAGAGGCTAGGTAAGTTCGATCGGTGGAAGGGTCTGCCAAAGCTTGCCTTAGACACTATCAGAAATGGCCAGGTAAGCGGGCTGCCAATTAAAAACCACCGATCTGGTTTACCTTAGACACCAACTGGTTTAATTAGTTTTGATTAGATCAACCTAACAGTTCGTGCTAGACCGCTTAGCCAAGAATCAAATCCATTTGGTTCTCGTTAAAGACATAGACTTGACCAACTACGACTATTGTAATTGATCTAGAGAATCCTTGACTAATCTAAGACAACAATTGATTAGATTTAGTCAATTCTCTAATTAAATCTATCTTTAATCTAACCTTAGGTCTAACCCAATTAATGGATCTAATTCCCACTAACCCATTAACCCAGTGTGTTATGATTTGTGTCTTAGGTTCTTCAATTCATAATCCTAGAATCTAATCAAACAACTTCTTAATTCTCAATTAAGTTTTGGACTGAGGGTTGGGGTTCGGCTTTTCGAAAATAATTTTCATATTTGTAAAATATTTTTACAACATGGTTCTACCACCCAAGTTGCATGTTTGATTCACAATCAAAATACAAGTAAAATAAGTATAAAACTACTTTAGATCTAATCTAAATAGGTTCATGTAATTGAAACAATTTCAACTTTAAACTGCACAAATTTTTCAGACAAATATATGATGGTTCTTTATGCGGAAATTATTAACAAAAAAATTTTATTTTAAATTAAATATCTTTTAAATCTAATAAATCATAAATTTAATCTAGATCATATCTAACAAATTTATGATTAAAGATAGATCTACACGAACTAGGACAACCTTTGCACTATAAGGGGTAAATCTTACAGCAGGATAACCTATAGTTCATGATTGATCTAAAAATTTTAATTTTAGATTTAATAATTAGATTATAAATTAGATCTAATCTAATAAATAATCTAAGTATGTATAAATAATCATGTAATAAATAACCTAGGCTCTGATACCAATTGAAGGAACCAGATCTAGGATTTCAGGGTCAAATCTTGAAACTTTTTCAAGATCAGATAGAGAAAGACTAAAATAAATCAAAATTTATCTTATAAAACTAAAGAATCCCTAAATCTAAGATCCTATTACATGATTATTACATGGTATTAAATTAAAAATTAAAATATAAAGAGCAAGAACTACATGTTGATCATATCAATATGTTTCTATACTACATTTAATGTATGTAAAATATAATAGATCAGATCTATTACCTTGCAAGTTAGACGTTCTAACTTTGCTGATCCAGACTTGAGGATGATGTTGTGAGCCACACATGCATCTGGCCTCTAGGAGTTGTCCACATGAGCCTACGAATCACGATCAGAAATCTTGGTCCAGAAAATCAGCACAGTATGCTAGTACTGTGCTGATCCTTCTTCGATGGTCGATAAGATGCCTCCTTCTTCTTGATTTGGACTCTTCCAAATATGAAAAGTAGGAGAAAGAGTTTTAGATATGAGACACTCTCAGAAAACTCACAGATGGAGGAAGGAAAGAGGTGAACTCAGCAATCCTAGAAAAAGACCCTCTTCTTCTTCTCTTTGCTCTCACCTAGATACCTAGTTTTGTGTAATTATATCTCAATGCCCCAACACTCTTTTTTTCTGATTTTTATATACTCCAAATACCTCTCAATGCTATATAATTCACAAAAATATTAAGAAGAAATTTATCTTAAATAATGAGCTATGAAGAATCCTTGTCTAGGTCAAATACCTAGTCAAGAAAAATCCAAACAGGGTAAAACAAGGGGTGCCCAGCTCATGGGTTCTCCCTCTTTCTTTTTTTGCCATGGACCACCATCAAAGGGTGCAAAATATGTGCTATAAAAGTCATAAAAATCTCAAAAAAAATTTGGATAAAATCAGTACCATAAGAAAAGAGTTTTGATTTTTTAAAATTCTATCTCATAGAATTTGAAATCCAAACTAATTCCTACTTTGACTTGGTTCACAACCACATTCCATGTAAGAGAGAAAGAGTGAAAAGCTTTGGGCATGCATGAAGGCCTAGGAGAGAAGGTTTTGTCACACAAAATAAGAGAGAGTGGGCATGGGGGGCTAAGGTGGCACAAGGTGGAATCCTAGTCTTAATAGGATTCAATCTATGACTTGTTCATATTTGGTTTCTTAAACCAAACCAAACCAAAACCAAATCAATCTAATTAAAATAAGTCTTAACCCAATTAAGAATCTAATTTAATTAGATTAAATTAGATTTAAATTAGATTTAATTTTTTAATTGAATTAGAAATTAGGTTGACCCAAGTCCTAATTGAACTAGGACTAATTTTTTCTTGCACTTGGCTTATCCAATAAACCAATTGGACTTGATCCAATCAAGCCCAAACCAAATTAAATTAAATCATATTCAATTAGACTTAATCTTAACCTATTGACTTAATCAAATTAAGCCAATTAGCAATCAAATTGCTAATCGATCCTCTTGCAACACTTGCATTAGGTTAAATGTCAATCGTATTGATCGTTTAACCCTAGAATGATTCTTAATCGTTGATCAACCATCCGATCTGATCGTGAACTCTAGTATGTGTGACCTCATAGATTTGAACCTAAGTCGGTAGCATAAGAATAAATTTTTATACCAATCAAAGTGACCATCTAGTAATGGTACCCGACGGTCGGATAGGTCAAATATGTAGAACAACATCCTTAGAACCCATGCGGATATAGTTTTCATATAATTCATCTTCTTGACCAAAATGCTCATAGGACACCTCAGAGTTCAACTGTCAACTCTGATCAGGTTGTCCATGTTGTATTTTAAAATATCAAATCCATCTGATGGATTACCCTGGCTAAGGTTTTGCTAAATTAAAATACAACGACTCATTCTTCTCCAACTCTTGGAGTGGTCAATCCCATCTTGATCACACTCTGACTTTGCAAGTACTTGACTGTACCCAAAAGCCTTCCATCACTGAATTAAAAATTTAGTTAGTCTAGTACCAAAGCATAGTGAGTTGCTTGCAAGTCACTGATCGATCTCAGGTCTAAGGGACACTTATACCTATATCCCATTAGAGACATTCTCGACAGCAGAATGCTCTAGAGTTGGTCATATTTTATGATGATGTACCTTTATATCTTATCTGTATGCCATACCAGTGTCTCCACACTCTTTGGTTAAGAGGACAACCAACCCATATGGCCTACAGTGATCTATGCTCGATAGAAGCTGTCGTCCTTATTAACAGCCTATCATTTGGTCGTGAACAATTTTAAGAACTAATCGATAAATCTTCTCTTTATCAAACCTAAATAGTTCTAAGGACTTCATCATAATAACAGAGTTCATTAGAAGATAAAAACTTATGATAAAAATACCAAAAATATATTTTCTTTATTAATAAATCAATTACAATACAAGGTTGCTCAACCGTCAACAGATTGATGATTGGCTTTTGGGACATCTTTCCCAACAATTAGAACATATCTAATTTATATTTAGATCATATCTAAATATTAATTGAGATCAAAACCTCATTTTTGAGTGTGGGTAGTAGATCACTATATCTGAAATTCATGGTAGTTGGTTCTTCATGATGCTTGACAACCGCACATGCATTTGACCTCTACAGGTATCCACACGAAGCCTTTGTGCTGATCGATCTTTTTAAGAGTGCTAGCTCGTGAGGACATTATACTTTGACTGATCTAAGAGGAATCATAAAGATGAAGAATAAGTAGACCCTTTTTTTTTTTTCGGATCCATGCATCAGATCTCTACAATAGAAATCAAGAGAAGAACCCTTTCTTCTCAATTTTTCCATGCATAAGAGAGAACCTTTCTCTCTTCCTTTCATACCTTTGAAAAGAATTTTTCTTCTCTAATTTTTTATGATAAAAATTAAATTTAATCTGATTTCTTATGATAAAAAATATATAAAATTTTGAGTCCTAGAAGAATCCAAAAAAGAGACCCAAGAGAGAACCATTCTTCTCTCTTCTTCTCCCTTTTTTTTCTTGATCTAGAACTCTAGGAAACCCCAAATGCCCAATCAGATTATTTTGATATTTCTTTTCTAAATCCTCATATTAAAAATTAAATCTAATCTAATTTTTATTTTAGAGAAAAATTTAAAAAAAATCTGGAAGAAGAACTCTTTCTTTTTCAAGGTTGCACACAAGAAAGAAAATCCATCTTCTTCCTTCTCTTTCTCTCTTTAGAAAGAACTTTTTTTCTTCAATTTACTATTGTAAAATCAATAGAGGAGCCTCTCTTTGATACCTAATAACCAGCAACAAAATCTCTAAAAAATCTCTTCCAAAGAGACATGGAGAAGGGGCTTAGCATGTGGATGTTGGGGCGTCTAACTCTTGGACGCCCCCTCCTTATTTTCTTGGTGACATGAAGAGAAAGGGGGATGCCTTTTTTTCATGAAAGAGAAGAGAGGGAGTGCACATCTTAGTGGGGTGTAGAGGTTTCTCATGGTGAAGGGTGGTGTGGAGGATTTGTATTACATGGGGTTTAGGTTTTAAGTTGGTTAAGTCCTATTCCAAATAAGACTCAAGATCTTGTTCCAACTCTAACTAACCCTTGGACCTAATCCTAACCAATTTAGGAATTAGTTTGTTACTATTCCAAATAAGACTCAAGATCTTGTTCCAACTCTAACTAACCCTTAGATCCAAGCCTAACCAATTTAAGAATTAGTTATAACAAACTAACTAATTGGATCCTAGCTTAATTATGAAACCAATTAGGTCCCAATCTAATTAAAAATTAGTTAGATTAAAATTCTATTGATCCAGAGATTGATTCTTAATAGATATCAAGAAAGTTTTTGATAATAGGGCTTAATCTAATCAAGCCTATTATCCAATAGGGTTTGATCCAATCCAAGCCTATATAAAACTAATTAAATCATATTCAATTTAGAATTTGATTTATATCTCTGAAATCAATTGGAACAAACCTTGTTATTCAATAGGGATGTATCCAATCGATCCAAAGCCAATCTAATTGAATCCAATTCAATTAGATCTGATCCAATCCCCATTGCTCAATCAAATTGAGCCAATTAATAATTATATTATTAATTAATTATTTTTTTAATTTATCAACCATTAGTAAATTATTTATTGTAATCTTTGCATAAGATTAATCATCAATCAAATTGATAATTAAATCCTTCAATGATTCATAATCATCGATCAGCCATTTGATCAGACAAATACTTTTATGTGTGTGACCTCATAAGCTTGAACCTAAGCCGGTAGCATAAGAACAATTTTTATACTAATCGATGTAACCATCTAGCAATAAGACCCGATGTTCGACTAGGCCAAATGTATATCCAGCAACACTCTAGAACTCATGTGGATATAGTTATCGTATAATTCATCCCTTTGATATTTGATGCTCAAGGATGACTATGGGTTAAACTGTCAATCTAAAAAGAGTGGTCCACATTATGTTTCAATCGTAAAAATCCTATGACTCCTCACTAGGACTACTTTGATCAAAGTTTTACTGAATTAAAACACAATGATGCATCATCTCCAATTTTACTTAGAGTGATCAATCCCATCTTGACTCGCACTCAGACTTCACGAGTACCTAACTGTACCCAAAAATCCTTCATCACCAAATTAAAAATTTGGATAGTCCGGCACCAAAGTACAGTGAGTTGCTTGTAAGTCACCAAGGCAGTCTCAGGTCAGAGAGACATATATATCTATATCCCATCAGAGCAACTCTTAAAGCAGAGTACTTCGAAAGTGGTCACGCTCAGTAAAATATACTCCTATAAATCACCCATATGCTATATCCATGTCACCACACGCCTTGGTTAAGAGGACAACCAACCAATATAGTATACAATGACCTATACTCAATACAATTATCATCTTTGTAATAATTATATCATTTGATTATGAGCAAAATTTAAGAACTATATGATAAATTCTTCTTTATCATTTTGAAAGTAGTTCTAAGAACTTCATCATAACATATGAGTTTTATTTTAGAAGATATATTCCTTATGATGAATTTATCAGATAATATTTATTATTTTATAATTTATATACTTGTATGGAGCATAATCATCTACAATCTAGATGATTGACTTTAGGACATATTTTTCAACAACTCCCATTTGGACTAAAGCCAATTAGATCGATATCAAATACCCATCTTCCATTTTAGATCATTGAACTCTTTAGATCTAATTGCTCTAGTTAATGGGTCAGTCAAGTTCTCCTTTCAGTCGATCTTCCTAAAGTCGACTTTATTTCGATCTTATCGAACAAGTTAATTGCAATGCAGAAAGTGTTTGGTTCTTAGATGAAATATTAATTCTTCAGCTTAAGCTATGGCTCTAGTACTGCTATCAATATGGAAAGATGAAACTATCAATGAAGGGTGTCACTCCATACTCACTGATAAATTTTCATAACCAAACAACTTCTTTACCAGTATTAGATACCACAAAGAACTCCATATCACAAATAAAATTGGCTACTGACTATTGCATGGAATCTTTCTAGCATGTCGCTCCTCCTTCTAGAATAAAAATATAACCTGACACAACTTTGTCATTTCTATCTGACTAAAAATTGAAATTAATATTTTATAAATTTTAAGTCAAACTTTTCATAAATGAGCCATTGATCTTTAGTATTTCATAAATACTTAAGGATGGTTCTAATAACCTTCCAAACCTTTATGGAGAACAAAGATGACAACTAAGCTTTTATTCTCTATAATGTAAGGATGTCATTCTTGATTAAGAAAATTTCATTCAAATAACATAAAGAATACTTTTACAGAACTATTAGCCCATTTGTATATATAGGATTTTGCTTCATTCTCAACAAAATCATATGTTCAAAATATATGTTCCAATTCTGAGAAGCTTGATTAAATCCGAATGGACTTGAGGATTGCCACAAGAAAACCTTCTCATCATAGTCAGTACTATAACTTTGATGAAATTCTTTGGCAACCAGACAGAATTAATATGTCTACACCTTTCCATCTGCACCTCTTACCTATTTTAAAATCCACTTACACCCTATGGGTCTTACCTTTTTGGGTGAATCAACGAATGTCCATACATCATCGATCTTTATAGATTTTATTTCAGATTTAATAGCTCCAAGTCACTTATCAAAGTTAGATCCCTATATAGCATCCGTATGAGAGATCAAATCTCCATCCCAAATCTAGAAACCGAAGTATTTGTTCGGGTGATACGGTACTCTACCATATCTACTCAAGGATGTCTTTACATCAGGCTCCAAAATTGATCTAATCAAATCCGTTTCTATTGATTTGTGTCAGAGTCAGTTCCTCTACCTATCAAGCTTCACCAAGCTTGGTCTTAACGGCATCAGTTCCTTCACCAAGAAACTTTTTTTTCAAAAAGAATGCCTTAAGATACATGAACATCTCATGTCTATCAGGAAGGTATAAGAAATATCCTTATTATAATATTTATCAGATCAAGATCTAAGCTAGTCAGTTTGTGAATATTTCACACAAGTCTGACACTCCAAATAAGGGACTATTAAATTATCCAAGTCCATATCTGATATGGAGATTTGGCAACCAATTTGCTTGGAACATTCTTAAGCACATATCAAGTAGTCTCTAAGACATGACTTCAGATAGACTAGCAAACCCACAATGGACCGAACCATATCAAACAAAATTAGATTTTTTCTTTCAGATACCTTTTTAAATAGTGGTATCCCAAGAGAGGTCCATTGAGAGAGAATCTAATTTTTTTCTAGATATGTCAAAATTTACTGTAAAGATATTCACTTCATCGGTCTGACCGATGAGTTTTACTACTTTTTGCAGTTTATTTTTCTACCTTATTGCAGAATCATTTGAATATTTCAATCAATTTAGATTTGTGCTTCATAAGCAAGATGCACTTATGCCAAGATAGGTCGTCAGAGATTTTAATGAAGTAGTAAGCCCTCTTCTGGCACTCATGTTCATGAGTGTAAATACATCAATATACACCAAACATAGAACATCGCTGGCTCATTCACCCTTTCCAATAAAAGGTGACTAAGTCAACAATGCCAAAGGCAGGCTTCAGTGACATTATTTAATCTAGGATACTAGTCAGACATGTACATTACACTAATACACTATGGTATTGAGTTTATGTCATTTTCAATTGTTCACTTATTATTATAGTATCATCACAATGATATTACAATAATCATACTTATTGACACCATCAATAAGATTGGACAATAGTGACAATCACTTAAAATGATATCTTTAAGATTGAAAACAAGTTCGATGATTCCTAATGTTAAGACTGGAACAGATACATTTAGGAGTCTCTTATCATTTTCAAACCTTCTACTATCCTGAAGTCTTTTGCAATTATTTGCAAATATGACTTGTACTATCGGTATCCTATACCTAGGTAGTAGTATTACCAATAGAGAAACTTCAAGGAGTTATCATATAACTATCTTGACTAGCAACTATTTACTGATTTCTCTTTTAAGTCTGTTTAGATTAGCCTGAGACTTCTTGATCAATTTGCTCAAAAACTATACTCAACTTCTGATACTGGCTATTAAAGTTAGGTTTGATAATATTTTTACTGTCTAACAATGAAGAGAGCAATAATTTTCTAGCCATTTCTAAAAAGAGAATAATTGGCTTATTAGTATATGAACTATTTTAAGCCTAAAGACTTGGACTTTAGTCTAAAGATTCTCTCACTATTTTATATGAATTGATAGCTTCTACATCCAATTCGAGAAATTATCTTAATTCTTTAGTGGATACTAGAATCCACACAGACTGCATATAAGCCCGAGGATGGCTCGATCAACTCATATGCATCCATGGATAGATTTTCAACCAATTATTTCTCCAAACAACTTCTAGTATTTAATTTCACCCTAGATTTCATTTTAATAGACGATGGGCCTCCATTGAAAGTCTCGGTTAGGTCCAATCATTAACATGAACCTACTCAATGATTCTAGCCAAAGAATGATCAGGTTCGAGGATGGCTTGGTCAACCCAACTATTCATCAGATAGTTCAACAAAGTTATCATATGATGAATGATAATTCAATCATTCAGAGAGAACACCAGATGGATGGTGCCTGCAATGTCAATCAGAAATAATGGATCCATTATCATTCATTTTAATAGGAGGCTATGATCTAGTTATCCCCATAACTAGCTCATTTTATGGATCTAATAATTTAGAAGATTTGATTAAATCTTTTAGAAGATATCAGTTGATCTGTAAGTCATAAATTATTCCACTAACTTCACCAAGTCATGTAAAGGACTCGAGACTAACTGATCCAATCGGTACATCATAAATCCTCTCACTGATTTCACCAAGTCATGAGAAGGACTAGAGACAAGTCGGTCCAATCGATAAATCGATCTAGGATACCTAAATCAGTCACACTGATTAACCTTAACAACATAGATCAATTCGAGTCACCTAACGATCTAATCAGCCTAATGACTCGGGCTCAACCTTTGAGCCTCAATCAAAGTCCATTTGATTTAATCAAAGATATGGACTCAATCATTTATAACAATTATTTTTTATCTAGAGTACTCTTGATCTAATCTAAATCAATTATTGGTTAGATTGGATCAACTACTCATTTTAGTTCATTAAATCTTTGATTCTAAACTTAGGTCTAACCCAATTAAAAGGACCTGATTTAAGCTATCCTATGTCCCATATTTTATACAATATCATTAGTTCTTTAATCATAATTTTTGATCTAAAATATATTTTTTAATTCTTAATTAAGTATAGCTTTAACATGGATTAAGGTTGTTAATTGAAACCATTTCAATTTTATAAAATAATTTTACATCAATTTTATACAAACTTTTCTATTCTGAAATCAAGTTGGCTCATCCCTGTGTTAGATGTGTGCCCTAGATGCCAGATTGGTTAACATATTCCTATACAAATCTAAGGGTAAATTTATAATTTTGACTATAAATCAATAAATGGTTTATTCTTCTATCACATTGTGTATATTGTGTCTGTGATACATCCTTTGAGTTAGTAGGAATGTCAATTCATATTTTCAAGAGTTGAAAATTTAAGACATGAATTTACATAACTAACTCATAAACAGCTCCTGACCATAGGATCATCACAAGGATGGTGATCGATCCGGAAGGTTAGTGTATGATTACTTTCTTATGATAGATGTGTCTTGAGTCTACAGTGTGGAGATACCGAAGTGAGAGTACAGATATTCATTGAGAATGAGAGTACTAAGCGTGACCACCTCGAGCAGTCATAAGGAAGTCTACCTTCTCATCGATGACTAGCTCGATGCTGCAGTTGTGTGTCTAGTTTTTTGACCTGAGGTGCATCGACAGTTCACCTTGAGTGTGTTATAGTTTGACTACACCATAACTCGGTCTCCTAGCCATTCAAAATCCTGAGATGTATGTTGGTTGTGGCATATTCATTGTAGGAACCAAATCACACCAAGATGGGATCTATCAACCTCGGTAGATGAGAGGAGTAGTCCTATGATGATTGAAAGATCGAGTCCTTAAGTCCATGGCCATAGCAGAATGAAATAATGGAAAAGAGTTTTTTATTAGAGTTTCACATCGGACTCAGATCGATCGATTGATTCATATGACTGATGTTGGGTTTGACGAGTTCATCTTAACCCTAATTCAGTCGGGACTCATGATAGAGGAACTCAATCACACAGGTAGCTGCATCGAGAGGTTCATTTTCAGTTCTGATGGGTTGCCACCATATACTGTTAGGTATCACTGATGGATTTTGAGAGCAATTAGAATGATCTTGATGATCAATCATTCTAATTATATGAATCAGAAGAGTTCTGGTCCATCGAAAGGAGTTTCGATGATGTCGATGATGAGATCATGACATGTCTCATTACTATATAGAATTGAACCTAACTGGATCACACTAACAAGGATTAGGAATTGGATGTCATCAATTGGGCTAGTCTAATTGATTTGGATTAGATCCAATTAGGTTCAAGAAAATCATGCTAGCACTCGATTGAGCCTAACTTTCTCCTCGTGTAATCTTTTCTATCTCGACTGAGCCAAATGTGATTTGACTCACCCAAAAAATCTTGAGAAGATTTCTCTCAGTCTAAATGAAGCTTGTCCAGCTCAGAAAAGTCTTGTCTTAATTCATGAGATAAATTTAAGACAACACCTGCTAATTCATGTCACTTGCCATTTTCATTTTAGGACATCTGTCAAATGTTGACATATGGGTCTTAAACTGAAGGCCACTTGGCAAGAGCTCATTGGAGGATTTTTGTGGAGTGTCCACATGTCAAATCTACATTAAATTGGATTCCATAATTAGATTATGGCGTGAGCCCAATTGGATTAAGTGGGCACCCCAAGTGGATAAGGATGGAGAGTCTTGATCAACATGGACTAGTTGGCGCCAACCTTCCTTGTGCTTATCCAAAGATGGTGCCAACATAGGAGAGAGGGTGGAGGTTCTTATCTAATGGAATCAGATTATATCACTCCACCAATCAAAATTTTTCTAAATTTATTAAAATTTTTTGATTGGTCGAATGATGTGGCACTACGCAGCACAGCAGGGTCTATATAAACCCTGTCTGCGCCTAGGGTTTAATGTGATTGCACCAAACCCATCAATTATGCCACCTCCTTTCCTCTTCTCCATGTCCCATCTGTAGCTCTCCCTCTCCTCTTCACATCCATGGAGTTGGACATCCATCTGGCAAAGGTCTAAGGTGTGGTGATGCCTTGAACAGGAAGGCTGCAGGACTTCTTCGACAGGCTGCTGCTCCAACTTTAGGAAGACTTTTGAAGATCTTCCTAATCAGATTTAATTCTAATTTTTGGAGCAGAGATTTGTGAGGACAAGATAATCTAGATGCTGCCTAAGTGGATACTGGTAGAGGCCAGGCAATTGCGAGGCTAAATCAGAACCTCAGGCTTGTTGCGATCATCTACAGGATAATCATATTACTCTTAAGGTATTTCATATTTTCTTATATTTTTAGATTTATTTTTGAATTAATATTAGATAATAAAATTAGATCTAGAGATTTAAATTTAAAATAAATATAGGATAATTTTTTTTAAAAAATTATTTCACCTCAAATTTGATGAAATCTGAAAGATCCTACAAGGAAAAAGATAGTTTTTCCTTCAACTGGTATCAGAGCCAGGTTGATGGCTCAGTTTTAGATCTAATTTAGATCTAATTTTAATTTTAATTTATCTGATATTAAAATATTTTAGATATCACATCAGATATGATAGGATCTGAAATTAAAATATTTAAAATTAAATCTGAGAAGATCTAACATGCATGAGATGGATGACTAGACTAGGAATAGTTTGATCAATGAATAGTCTTGTAAGTTTATATTTTAATGTGATTAAAATATGAATTAGATCTAATTTATTCTTTATTTTTTTGATATTATAAATATTTTAATCAGATCAAAAAATAAAAAATAAAATTTTAATTATTATATAAGATTGATCTGTTACATGCCTAGACTAGTTGTAGAATTGTTCTAGTAACTGTCTAGAATAAATTTTATGTTGAATAGTTTAATTTAAATTTTATTTTTTAGATATTACATGTGATGTATTAAATCTCAAAGCATATTAATTAGATCAATTTTTGATACATGAGATGTATGCAAAGCATGTATTAGCTAGATCTTAAATTGTATATGTGATATGTAAATTTAGATCAACTAGTTTTGTAGTTAAATTTATATTTCTGATTAAGATATTTTTCATGGCCGTCCGATCATAAGAACAAAGTAGGGTTTAAAGGCTCTCTCCTCCTATTCAATGGGGTGTTCTTATGATGTGTAGGGGTACTGCGTGTTCATCCTTAATCAGAAATCAAAACTTACTTTTCTGCAAAATCTTAGATCTTGAAATCCTAGGATTTATTTTACATATTTTGTTTATGAACCCAAGACTTAATTAATGAATTAAGCTTATGAAATTAAATTAGGTCTAAAATTGAGAATTTCAGATCTAAGTCATTTTCATAAAATTGGGTTCGGACTTGGGTAGCTCAATTAGGTCTAGCGGTTGATCAAACCAAATCAATAGTTGGTTAGGTGAGATCATGAAAGCTAATAATTGACCAGCCTAATAGGATTAATTCTGGGTCAAGATCGAATCACATTTAGATGTGACTCGATCAAGTTAAGACCTAATTTGGCTTAGTGGTTAGAGCCTGGATTGTAGGCTAACCCAATTAGTTCTGGTTCAACAATTTGGTGTTTAAGATAAGTTGGACAGATTCGATCGACTGATTTTTAATTGGGAGCTACTCGACTCGAATGCATTCTTGTCGAGTTAATGGCATATCCCTTCCACCGGTCTCACTTACCTGGCCATATGTGTCGACCCAGTTTTGATTTGAAGTGGCTAACAATTCGAGCTAACCCATGCCACTAGGTTAGTCATAATTGTTATGACTATGTCAAGTCAAGTTTAAAGAGACCTAAATCAAATCTCCCTAAGAAAATATTAAGTCTAGGTCTTCCACCATTGTGGATGTGTGGGCCCTTCCCGACGTTGATTGTTCTCGACTGGATACAGTGGCTCAGTTGCACTGGAAAGACACAACCATGTCCATTAGGCATTGGATGCTACGAATTAGAGGATGGATTGGGCTTAATATTTCGGATACGGTGAGGGACCCAATCAGGAATCTAGTTCGTACAAATGGTGGGTTTGACTTAACTAAGGATTGGAGTAATATTTCAGGCACGGTGAGCTTCATGAATTAGAGATCAAGTTTTGGGTGCACCATGATTAGAGAATCATTGGACAAGAGTTGTTCACTCATCGATTGACCCATCATCAATAACTGTTAGGTGAGGTGATGAGCTAGTCGGTGAGACTGCACCACCCACTAGAAATCACTAATCATGGAGATTTTCACATCTCTACCTAGAGAGTGTAGGGATCTGAAAAATTAGTGAGAGCCTAATTTGTTTAAAAATGAAATCCCTAAACAAATTGGTTAAGTCTAATTACAAAATCTAACTAGAAACTGTTGACTCTCTACAGGAAACATGTCTGCCTCAAACCCCCTGACCAAAATACTAGACGCCCACAGATTGACTGGATCTAATTTCAAGGACTGGTTAAAAAACTATAGAATTATTCTGGATTCCAAAAATTGACTCATGTCTTGGACCAGGACCTACTTGCCATGCCAGCACGTCCGACTGCTGAACATAGAATGTCTCTAAAAAAGTGGACGGATGATGATAACAAAGCAAGGTACTACATGTTGGGTGCAATGTCTGATGACTTGCAGCGCCAACATGAGAATATTTTGACTACTCACCAAATGTTGGCTCACCTACAAGAGTTGTTTGGTGAACAAAGTCGCGCAGCCAAGTATCAAGTCTGTCAAAGACTTTTTAAGGCCAAAATGCGTGATGGGCAGTCAGTCCAAGATCATTGTTTAACAATGATCAAGGATCTTGAGGAGCTTGAGAAGCTCGGTGTCATCTTAGATAAAGATTTTCAGACTGATGTGATCCTTCAGTCCTTATCTGATGCATATGGTCAGTTTATTATGAACTTCCATATGCATAAGATGCAGTGTACCTTGGCCGAGTTAATGAAAATACTGGTTATGACTGAGCTTTCTATGAAGGGTTCAAAAGGCTCAGTTCTTACTGTGGAGTAGACTTCTTCCAAGAGAAAGTCTTTTGGAAAGAAAAAGAAGTTTGCGAAGAAGCAAAAGGTGGATGGGAAGAAGAAGAAGACAGAACCGAAGAAGAAGGCTGCTAAAAAGGAAAAATATTTCCACTGCCAATCAACGGCCATTGGAAGCGGAACTGTCCTCAGTACCTGGCCACCCTGAAGAACAAGAAGGATGATCCTTCTGGAGGTATGCTCATTTTAGAATCTAATCTTATGATTTCTTCTGCATCCAGTTGGGTGCTTGACTCTGGTTCTAGTGCTCATTTGTGCACTTCTATGCAGGACCTTAAGGAGAGTAGGAGGCTGAGGGATGGGGAGATGATCCTACGCATCGAAAATGGAGCAAGAGTTACTGCTGTGGTCGTGAGAACCTACCCTCTGCGATTATCATTAGGATTAGATTTATTTCTTAGAGATTGTTATTATGTGCCTGCAGCAAGCAGAAATTTGATTTCTGTTTCATGTTTAGCACAAGAAGGCTATGTGATTAGCTTTCATAAGGACCATTGTAACATATTTTATGAAAATAATAAAGTTGCAAATGATTTTCTTATTAACGGTCTCTATCAGCTACATATTGATGTATCTATATTTAACATCGAGCAAAATGTGAATGCCATAGGAATTAAAAGGCCTAGAGATAGTCTAAATGATAAGTATCTGTGGCAGCTAAGGCTAGATCATATAGCGGAAGACAGGGTTAACAAATTGGAGAAATTCGGACTGTTGAGTCTGTTGACTTTCGAGTCATATCCAGTTTGTGAATCATGCCTTCAAGGCAAAATGACCAAACTTCCTTTTGTAGGACATGGGGAAAGGGCCACAGACCTACTTGTCCTAGTACATATGGATGTGTGCGGCCCATTTGATGTGCCGGCTAGAGGCAATTATGTCTACTTCATTACCTTTACCAATGATATATCTAGGTACGAGTATGTATTTCTAATGAAACATAAGTCTGAAGCCTTTGAAAGGTTCAAAAAATTAAGACATGAAGTAGAAAAATAAACAGAAAAGTCCATTAAGGTTCTTCGATCAGATCGAGGGGGTGAATACCTTAGTCGGGAGTTTCTAGACTATCTTAAGGACAATGGCATAGTCTCTCAATGGATTCCACCTGGAATGCCACAACTTAACGGGGTTTCAGAATGGAGAAATCGGACCCTATTAGATATGGTCCATTCCATGATGAGCTTCACGGACCTCCCTAAATTTCTTTGAAGATATTGTCTCATGACAGCAATATATATATTGAATAGGGTTCCATCTAAAATTATTCTTACCACACCGTATGAGATATGGCATGGTAAGAAGCCAAGTCTGAATCATCTCAGAATTTGAGATTGTCCGGCTCATGTCAAGAGACAGCAGGCGGACAAGTTAGAGTTCAGGTCTTTTAGAGCTCATTCATAGGATATCCTAAAGAGTCATTAGGATACTATTTCTATATTTTGGAAGACCACAATGTGATTGTGAGTTGAAATACTATTTTTCTTGAAAAATAGTTTATTCAAGATGGTGGCATCGGAAGAATAATTAAGCTCAAGGAGAATGTCTCCCAAGAGCAACGAGTTAAAGAACCTGAGGAACCCAATCAATTAGAATCAGTCTTAACACAACCTCTTCCACCTCGTAGATCCATTAGGATTTTCCATCCTCCTGAAAGGTACTTAGGTACTATACAGGAGGATATAAAGGAAATGTTCCTCATGGAAAATGGGGCTCATGGTGATGATCCCAAGACCTATGATGAGGTGATATCAGATATCGACTCTGAAAAATGGTTAGAGACAATGAGATCAGAAATTGACTCGATGCACTCAAACCAAGTCTGGACCTTGGTAGATCCACCTGAAGATATTGTACCTATTAGGTGTAAATGGATCTTTAAAAGAAAGATAGATGCAGATGGAAATGTAGAGATATTCAAGGCTAGGCTCGTAGCAAAAGGTTATAGTTAGCGGAAAGGCATTGACTATCAGGATACCTTCTCGCCTGTAGCCATGCTAAAATTTATCCGCACATTGCTTGCTGTTGCAGCCTATTTCAATTATGAAATATGGCAGATGGACATGAAAACAGCATTCTTAAATGGACATCTTGAGGAAGATATCTATATGGAACAGCCACTTGGTCTTACATCCAGTGATGATGATCACAAGGTCTGCAAGCTGCAAAGGTCCATTTATGGACTTAAGCAAGCATCTCGGAGTTGGAATACTCATTTCAATGATGTGATCAAAATGTTTGGTTTCATCAAGAATGAGGAGGAACCATGTGTGTTCAAAAAAATCAGTGGGAGCGCAGTTGTCTTCCTCATATTGTACGTAGATGACATCCTCCTAATTGAGAATGACATTCCCATGTTGAAGTATGGTTGTCTAAGGAGTTCTTTATGAAAGATCTAGGAGAGGCATCCTTTGTACTAGGTATTAAGGTCTATAGAGATAGACCAAATAGGATGCTGGGACTTTCACAGAAGATGCACATAGAGGAGGTGCTAAAAAGGTTTAGCATGAAAAACTCCAAAAGAGGTTTAGTACCTTTCAGACATGGCATTCATCTCTCCAAGAAGATGTTCCCTAGCACACCTGAGGAGATTGAACGCATGAGCAAAATCCCTTATGCTTCGGAAATAGGGAGCCTCATGTATGCCATGCTATGTACACGACCTCATATAGCCCATGCTGTGAGTGTCACAAGCAGATATCAGTCGAATCCAGACGAAGAGCACTGGACTTTTGTGAAATATATCCTTAAGTACTTGAGAAGGACTAAGGATATGTTTCTAATCTTTGAGAATGGAGAACTCCAGATTCAGGGATATACAGACTCAGACTTTATGTCTGATATAGATGATCAAAAGTCGACATCTGGGAGTCTATTCATTTGCAATGATGGTGCAGTTAGCTGGAAGAGTTTCAAGCAGACGGTGATTGCTGATTCCACCATGGAGGCAGAGTATATTGCTGCATCGGAAGCTGCGAAGGAGGTATACAAGAAGTTTGCTGCAGAGCTTGAAGTGATGTCATCGGATGCCATTCCTCTTTACTACAACAATAATGGCACCATAGCCCTAGCTAAGGAGCTAAGGTCTCATCAGAAGTCCAAGCACATCGAGTGGTGATTCCATCTGATCCGTGATTACCTCGAAAAGGGTTATGTCGAGGTCAAGAGAGTTGATTCCACAGACAATATGGCAGACCCACTAACAAAGCCATTAGGCTAGCAAAAGATCGAAGCTCACCTTGAGAAGATGGGACTTAGATATGTAGCCAATTGGCATTAGGTCAAGTGAGAGTTTGTTAGATGTGTGCCCTGGATGCCAGATTGGCTGACACATTCCTGTACAAATCTAAGGATAAATTTATAATTTTGACTATAAATCAATAAATGGGTTATTCTTCTATCACATTGTGTATATTGTGTCTGTGATACATTCTTTGAGTTAGTAGGAATGTCAATTCATATTTTCAAGTGTTGAAAATTTAAGGCATGAATTTATATAACTAACTCATAAATAGCTCCTGACCATAAGATCATCACAAGGATGGTGATCGATCCGGAAGGTTAGTGTATGATCGCTTCTTTAGGATAGATGTATCTTGAGTCTACGGTGTGGAGATATCAAAGTGAGAGTATAGGTATTTATTGAGAACGAGAGTACTGAGCGTGACCACCTCGAGTAGTTATAAAGAAGTCTACCTTCTCGTCGATGACTAGCTCGATGCTGCAGTTGTGTGTCTAGTTCTTTGACCTGAGGTGCATCGATAGTTCACCTTGAGTGTGTTATAGTTTGACTACACCATAACTCGGTCTCCTAGTCATTCGAAACTCTGAGGTGTATGTTGGCTGTAGCATATTCATTGTAGAAACCAGATCGCACCAAGATGGGATCTATCAACCTCGGTAGATGAGAGGAGTAGTCCTATGATGATCGAAAGATTGAGTCCTTAAGTCCATGGCCATGGCAGAGTGAAATAATAGAAAAGAGTTTTCCATTGGAGTTTCACATCGGACTCAGATTGATCGATTGATTCGTATGACTGATGTTGGGTTTGACGAGTTCACCTTAACCCTAATTCAGTCGGGACTCATGATAGAGGAACTCAATCACACAGGTAGCTGCATCGAGAGGTTCATCTTTAGTTTTGATGGGTTGCCACCATATATTGTGAGGTATCACTGATGGATTTTGAGAGCAATTAGAATGATCTTGATGATCGATCATTCTAATTGTATGAATCAGAAGAGTTCTGGTCCATCGAAAGGAGTTTCGATGATGTCGATGATGAGATCATAATATGTCTCATTACCATATAGAATTGAACCTAACTAGGTCACACTAACAAGGGTTAGGAACTGGATGTCATCAATTGGTCTAGCCCAATTGATTTGGATTAGATCCAATTAGGTTCAAGAAAATCGTGCTAGCACTCGATTGAGCTTAACTTTCTCCTCGTGTAATCTTTTCTATCTCGACTGAGCTAAATGTGATTTGACTCATCTAGAGAATCTTGAGAAGGTTTTTCTCGATCTAAATGAAACTTGTCCAGCTTAAAAAAGTCTTGTCTTAATTCATGAGATAAATTTAAGACAACACCTACTAATTCCTGTCACCTGCCATTTTTATTTTAGGACATCTGTCAAATGTTGACATATGGGTCTTAAACTGAAGGCCACTTGGCAAGAGCTCATTGGAGAATTTTTATGGAGTGTCCACATGCCAAATCCATATTAAATTAGGTGCCATAATTAGATTATGGTGTGAGCCCAATTGGATTAAGTGGGCGCCCCAAGTGGATAAGGATGGAGAGTCTTGATCAACATGGACTAGTTGGCGCCAACCTTCCTTGTGCTTATCCAAAGATGGTGCCAACATAGGAAAGAGGGTGGAGGTTCTTATATGATGGGATCAGATGATATCACTCCATCAATCAAATTTTTTTTAGATTTATTAAAATTTTTTGATTGGTCGAATGATGTGGCACTGCACAGCGCAGCAGGGTCTATATAAACCCTGTCTGCTCCTAGGGTTTAATGTGATTGCACCAAACCCATCAAAGCTGCTGCCCCCTTTCCTCTTCTCAATATCCCATCTATAAATCTCCCTCTCCTCTTCACATCCAAGGAGTTGGATGTCCATCTGGCAAAGGTCAAGGCGTGGTGATGCCTTGAACAAGAAGGCTGCAGGACTTCTTTGACAGGCTACTGCTCCAACTTCAAGAAGACTTTTGAAGATCTTTCTAATCAGATTTAATTCTAATTTTTGGAGTAGAGATTCATGAAAAGAAGATGATCCAGATCTTGCCTGAGTGGATACTGGTGAGGCCAGGCAATTGCGTGGCTAAATCAGAACCTCAGGCTTGCTGTGATCATCTACAGGGTAATTAGATTACCCTTGAGGTATTTCATGTTTCCTCATATTTTTAGATTTATTTTTAAATTAATATTAGATAATAAAATTAGATCTAGAGATTTAGATCTAAAATAAATATAGGATAAATTTTTTTTTAAAATTATTCTGTCCCAGATTTGATAAAATCTGGAAGATCCTACAAGGAAAAAGGCAGTTTTTCCTTCACCCTGAACTGAGTTGGCTCACTTTAGTGGGTCGACTAAGTCTAATACCTAGTCGGCTAACTGATTATGAATAGTAATCATTACTGTTTGGCCTAAGATAATTAGGTCAGATCATTCAACACTGAACTGATAAAAAATAAGAGACTGGGTTGACTAAGTTCAAAACTAGTCAGCTTAGTTGGCATGCTAATAAGTATCATATAGTTTTAGATCTGAAAATTCTCGCATAAACTGAAATAAAATTAATCATAAAAAATTTTAGATCATATCTAAATATTTTATAATTCTAAATTTTATTTTCATGATTAGAATAATTTTAATCATATGGATTAGATATTTTACTTTTCATACAACTCATGATTTGCATCACATACAACAAATCCTAAGATTTCAACGTCTAGAATTTTGCAAAAAAGTAAGTTCTTCCTTTCGCATTCATCTTCAAAAACCTCATAGTGGCACCCCTACACATCATGAAGAGTATCTCATTGAATGGGAAGAGAGGGTTATGTAACTCTACTTACTCCTATGATCGGACGGCTTGGTGATTACCCAATCTGAGTACTTTGCTACTCAGAACATCTAATCTAATTCACATATCATATATGCAAAAAAAAAATTTAGATCTAATCTAAATTATATTAGATCTGATTTTATATTAGATCATATCTAAAATTAGATCATAACACATCTCATACATTGCTAAATCTAGATTTCAATTCTACATGCATATATGTTTATGACATAATGAACCTTCACTCTGATACCATTTGAAGAGAAGCGTGATGGGTTTTCTACATATATTTTTAAAAACTTACAGTGGAACATATATAGATTAAATAATTTAATGTACAATGCATGTATAGATCAAATCTAAGGTCATCATACAGGATTCATGATATGAACTAATATGCATATATGCAAATCTGAAATCTAAAATTTAGCAAGTATAGAACATATTTATGTATAATTAGATCATATCTAATTTATATTTAAATCATATCTAAATATTAATTGAGATCAAAATCTCATACCTTAGCACAGATAGTAGATCACTATATCTGAAATTCATGGTAGTTGGTTCTTCATGATGCTTGGCAGCCGCATACGTGTCCGGCCTCTACAGACATACACACAAAACCCTTGTGCTGATCGATCTCTCCGAGAGTGCTAGCTCATGAGGATATCATACTTTGACTGATCTAAGAGGAATCACAAAGATGAAAGATAAGGAGACCCTCTCCTTTTCTTTCTGGATCCATGCACCAGATATCTATAATAGAAATCAAGAGAAGAATCCTTTCTTCTCAATTTTTCCACGCATAAGAGAGAACATTTCTCTCTTCTTTTCATGCCTTTGAGAAGAACTTTTCTTCTCTAATTTTTTATGATAAAAATTAGATCTAATCTAATTTCTTATGATGAAAAATATATAAAATTTTGAGCCCTAGAAGAATCCAAAAGAGAGACCCAAGAGAAGAACCATTCTTCTCTCTTCTTTTCCCTTTTTCTTCTTGATCTAGAACTCTAGGAAGCTCCAAATGCCCAACCAATTTTTTTTGATATTTTTTCTCTAAATATTTATATTAAAAATTATATCTAATTTAATTTTTATCATAAAAAAAATAGAAAAAGAATCTGAAAGAAGAACTCCTTCTTCTTTAAGGCTGCGCACAAGAAAGAAGACCCATCTTCTTCCTTCTATTCCCTCTTTGGGAAGAACTTTTCTTCTTTAATTTTTTACTGTAAAACTAGCAGAGGAGCCTCTCTTTTATGCCTAATAATCAGTAATAAAGTCTCTAAAAAATCTCTTCCAAAGAGACATGGAGAAGGGCCTTGGCGTGTGGATGTTGGGGCATCCAACTCTTGGACGCCCCCTCCTTATTTTCTTGGTGACATGAAGAGAAAGGGGGACTTCTCTTTTTCATGCAAGAAAAGAGAGGGCGCACACATCTTAGTGGGGTGTGGAGATTTCTCATGGTAAAGGTGTGGCATGGAGGATTTATATCATATAGGGTTTAGGTTTTAAGTTGGTTAAGTCTTATTCCAAATAGGACTCAAGATCTTATTCCAACTCTAACTAACTCTTGGATCCAATTCTAACCAATTTAAGAATTAGCTATAACAAACTAACTAATTAGGTCCTAGCTCAATTATGAAACCAATTAGGTCCCAATCCAATTAAAAATTAGTTAGATTAAAACTCCATTGATCCAGAGATTGATTCTTAATAGATATTAGGGAAGTTTTTGATAATAGGGCTTGATCTAATCAAGTCTATTATCCAATAGGGTATGATCCAATCCAAACCTATATAAAACTAATTAAATCATAGTCAATTTAAAATTTGATTTGCATCTCTGAGATTAATTAGAACAAGCCCTGTTACTCAATAGGAATGCATCCAATCAATTCAAAGCCAATCTAATTGAATCCAATTCAATTAGATTCAATCCAATTCTCATTGCTCAATCAAATTGAGCCAATTAACAATCATATTGTTAATTAATTATTTCTCTAATTTATCAATCATTAGTAAATTATTTATTACAATATTTATATAGAATTAATCATCAATCAAATTGATAATTAAATTCTTCAACGATTCACAATCGTCGATTAGCCATTTGATCAGACAGATACTTCTATGTGTGTGACCCTATAGGTTCGAACCTAAGCTAATCGCACAAGAGCAATTTTTATACTATTTAATGTAACCATCTAGCAATGGGACCTGATATCTGGATAGGCCTAATGTATGTCCAGCAACACTCTAGAACCCATGTGGATATAGTTACCATATAATTCATCCCTTTGACACTTGATGCTCAAAGATGACTAAGAGTTAAACTGTCAACCCAGAAAGAGTGGTCCATATTGTGTCTCAACCTTAAAAATCTTGTAACTCCTCATTAGGATTACTTTGAATAAAATTTTACTGAATTGAAATACAGTGATGCATCATCTCCAATTTTACTTGGAGCGGTCAATCCTATCTTGACTCGCATTCAAACTTCACAAGTACTTGACTGTACCCAAAAATCTTCCGTCATCGAATTAAAAATTTGAATAGTCTGGCACAAAAGCACAGTGAGTTACTTGCAAGTCACCAAGACAGTCTCAGGTCAGAGGGACACATATATCCATATCCCATCAGAGCAATACTTGACAGTAAAGTGCTCCGAAAGTGATCATGCTCAGTGAAATGTACTCCTATAAATCATCCATATGCTATATCCATGTCATCATACGTCTTGGTTAAGAGGACAATCAATCAATATGGCATATAATGATCTACACCTGATACAATTATCGTCTTTGTAACAATTGTATTATTTGATCATGAACAGGATTTAAGAACTACATGATAAATCCTCCTTTGTCATTTTGGAAGTAGCTCTAAGGATTCATCATAATATATGAGTTCTATTTTGAAAAATATATTTCTTATGATGAATCTACTAGATAATATTTATTATTTTATAATTCATATACTTATATGGAGCACAATCATATACAACTTAGATGATTGGCTTTAGGATACATTTTTTAACAAACCTGATTGGGTTATAAGATAACCTAAATTGCATGAGAAAATGATTTCTATTTGAATTAGGATTTGAATTTGACTCAATTTTTAACTAGACTAGGATATATGAGTTCTTATTTGGATTAAAAATTTTATTTTCATAGGTTCACTAAATCTTAATTAGATTAGGATTAAATTGAGTTTGACTCAAGCACCAAGAGAGAGTCCAAAAGGATTAGGACTTCTTTTCCAATTAGGTGACATATAATCTAAATAGTTTGGGCTCCAAATCAGATTTGATATTTTATCTATTTGGATCTAATATGGTCCTAATATAATTAAGATTGATTAGAGTTTTATTGGATTTAAAATAGCCACCTAAAAGGAGAGTCCCATGAGATTAAAATTTCTCTTTTCCATGCACCAAAGAAGCCGACACCCACCAGGTTTTGAATGCCAATTTTTCTCCTATTTTTAACATGTAAGAAGCCTTTTCAATCTCTTTTCTTCTGTGAGAAATTTGGGCAGAAATAGGAAGGGTTGTGGTGGCACAAAAAATTTTAGAGTCTTAACTTGTTTGGACTCTTATCTCCTATCCAAATTAGAACTCCCTTTTGCCTATTTAAATAAGGGACTTATGGGATGGTTTGAGGACCTGATAGAGATCAAATTTGATGCCAAAATTAGAGGAGATTTGTGCATAGAAAATTCATAGGGAGAGAGGTGCGATGTGAGGGTGGAGGGCATGAGGTAAGTTCATGGTTATCCCTTCTTTCTTACCAACAACCAAATGTTGGTTGTTAGGATATCTCTCCCTCTCTTTTATCCATGTTTATATATGGGTGTCTCCTCTTCTCTTTGTCCAAAAATTAGATAAAATTTTTACATCTCTATTGTAGAGATTTGGTGCATGGATTTAAGGAAGAAAAGAGAAGAAAGGGTTCTTCTCATGATCTCTAGCGTAGAGATCAACATCCTCCTACTTCTTCTTCTCTAAGATTGTCTTGAGAGAAAAGAAGATTTTCAACCATCAAGATACGATCTCTGCAAGAGAACTAGCACACTGATGAGATCAAAAGATTTCTGATCAGATCAGAGTCTCGTGTGGATATCTGTAGAGGTCGGATATTTATGTGGCTACAAGGGATCTTCAGAAGATATCCACGTTCATTAGTTCGTGGTGAAGATTGATTCATGCCAAGCTATGTTCTTTATTTATTTTTTTCTATTTGATTTTTGAATCTTATCTCACATATGATGATCCTATTTATAGTTTGAAAATTTGATCTTATGCATGCTTAGATTAAATTATATTTAATCTAAAAATTTTTAAATTCTACTATGTACTTGTTTTAAAAAAATTTATATGCATAAAATCATGAAACTCTAATAGTGGTACCAGAGCCACATCATATGCAGGAGATTAGGATTTAGATCTAAAATCTATAGACAAAAAATTTAGATATGAAAGTTTTTGATGTCGTTCTGATATAAGATTACCCTGGCATAACTTGTTATGCTGTGTGGTTGTCCTAGAATGATATTAAAAATTTTTAATTAAATAAAATTTTAGATCTAATTTTTTTAGCATATATGTGATATATATTTTATTGTTTAGATTTGAAAAAAATTTTGAGATCTATTTTGATTCATATATGTGATATATGAAAGTATGTTTAGGACTAAAATTTATTTCTATGATTTAAACTTGTTTATATATATAATACATATTTGTATATGTGATCTAAAATTATTTTAAGATCAAAACATACTTTTCATATAAAGAATTTAGATCTAAAAATTTAGATTTAAGATCTAAAATTAGTATTTGTGCATGAGAGATTGATCATGAGTAGATTAAATTAGGCCATGTAATTGGATTACATCAAAGGATTTTTGATTTGATCATGTTGGGTCTAAATCAATTTAGTTATTAATCAAATTGAGTCAAGTATTGATTAGGATGAGGTCAATAGAGCTCAAGATTATACAATTATTGTTGATCGAATCGATTGACATCCATGTGTAGAATCAATTAACCTAAGGACCTAATTTGGCTCTATAGATAGAATTTGATTCACCTAAGCTAACCTATTTGGATCAATTATCAAATTGGTGTCTAATGTGAAAGAATTATGCCCTACAAGCCAATCGCATATAGGATGTGATAGGGTGTGCTGGTGCAAAAATCTGCTTGCGTCGGAGAAGCTGGAGTCGAGAGAGTCGCGGTCGCCGTCGGGACCTGCAAAAGAAGTCTAAACCAGAGGTGGGGTTGCTCCGACAAGACCCTCCGACGCTCAAGTCAGTTCTCTGCCTCAACAAGAATGGAGTGCTCGAACGAAAATTTTAGCAGAGTTTTGGGATAGAAAAATAGAGCTTAGAGAATAACGTATATGGGGACCCCCTTTTATAGACGGAGGGGGCAACAAACTGATAGCGATGTCTGTAACCGTCTGGCAGTGGGCCACCCAGAGTCAGGAGGAGTTTGTTGTGGAGAGTAATGGAGTGGACCCGTGGCTATCACCGGAACGTGCCATGTGGAGTCTGCCACGAGGAGCGGAGAGGCGTCCGTTGTCGCGACTTGCCAGAGAATGAAAGAATCGTGCGGAATCCATCACAGGAAGTGGAGCAGGATGTAGCCATTATTGTGGCCTGCCAGGGAGTGATGGAGCCGCATAGAATCCATCACAGGAAGTGGAGTAGTGCCGTGGCCGTTACTGCGGTCTACCAGGGAGTGATGGAGCCGCATGGAATCTGTTGTAGGAGGTGGAGCAGAGTCGTGGCTGTTGCTGCGGCCTGCCAGGGGGTCCAAGCCTATCGGTCGGAGTTTGGCTGGGGTGTATGGCGGAGAGAGGTGGCTAGCCACCCATCTGAGAGGAGCTCGAAGTCCGGCTCTCGCAGGAGTTCGGATGGAGTCTTCCTTCAGTCAAAGTCGGGGGTGAAGTCCGGCTCCCGTAGGAGTCCGGGCAGAGTCTTCCCGTAGCCAGAGTCAGAGACGAGGTCTGGCTCCCGTAGGAGTCTGGGCGAAGTCCACCTGCAATTAGAGTCAGGGGCGAAGTCTGGCTCCCGTAGGAGTCCGGATGAAGTTTACCATCAGTCGAGGTCGAGGATGAAGTCCGGCTCTCGTAGGAGTCCAGACGGAATCTTCCGACAGTTGAGGTTTGGGACGAAGTCCGGCTCCCGTAGGAGTCCAGACAGAATCTTTCGACAGTTGAGGTTGGGGATGAAGTCCGGCTCCCGTAGGAGTCCGAACGAAGTCTGCCTGTAGCTGGAGTCGGAGATGAGATCCGGCTCCCGTAGGAGTCCGGTTGAAGCCTACCTGCAATCGAAGTTGGGGATGAGATCCGGCTCCCGTAGGAGTCCAGATAGAGTCTACCTGTAGTCGAGGTCGAGGATGAGGTCCGGCTCCCGTAAGAGTCCGGACGGAGTCTTCCAGCAGTTGAGGTTGGGACGAAGTCCGGCTCCCATAGGAGTCCGGATGGAATCTTCCGGCAGTTGAGGTTGGGGATGAAGTCCGGCTCCCGTAGGAGTCTAGACGAAGTCTGCCTGTAGCTGGAGTCGGAGACGAGATCCATCTCCCGTAGGAGTCTGATCGAAGCCTACCTGCAATCAAAGTTGGGGATGAGATCCGGCTCCCGTAGGAGTCCGGACAGAGTCTACCTGTAGTCGAGGTCGAGGATGAGGTCCGGCTCCCGTAAGAGTCCGAACGGAGTCTTCCAGCAGTTGAGGTTGGGGACGAAGTCCGGCTCCCATAGGAGTCCGGGCGGAGTCTTCCCGTAGCCGGAGTCGGAGACGAGGTCTGGCTCCCATAAGAGTTTGGGCGAAGTCCACCTGTAGTCGAGGTCGAGGATGAGGTCCGGCTCCCGTAAGAGTCCAGACGGAGTCTTCCAGCAGTTGAGGTTGGGGACGAAGTCCGACTCCCGTAGGAGTCCGGGCGGAGTCTTCCCGTAGCCGGAGTCGGAGATGAGGTCTGGCTCCCGTAGGAGTCTGGGTGAAGTCCACCTGTAGTCGAGGTCGAGGATGAGGTCCGGCTCCCGTAAGAGTCCGGACGGAGTCTTCCAGCTGTTGAGGTTGGGGACGAAGTCCGACTCTTGTAGGAGTCCGGACAGAGTCTAGTAGTTGTGGAAATCTACCGTTGGTGAAGTTTGGCCGTTGGCGAGGTCTGAGGTAGTTTGGATTGGAGTTGAACCTGGTTGGAAGGAGTCTGGAAGGGATTTGGGGAGCAGCCAACGGTCGTAGGAGGTCGGCTGGCGGCAGAGCTTAGTGAGCGCTTGGGGTGGCTTGATAGATGACTGGGAGAACTCATGTTGATGGAGTTTGGGGTGGTGCAGTGGGAGTTCATCCGTCAGTCAGCACCGTGGAAATCCGACTGTTGGAGAAGTCCGGAGAGATACCGTCCATAGTCGAAAGCCAGATGAGTCTTGGGAGGGTCAATCTCGTTGAGAACTTCGGCTGAGGGTATTTATACCCAACACCAGTCCCCTACTTCCGAGTTTGAATTTCGAATGAAGAAGTACAGAGAAATTTTTGCAACCAAAGTTATCCCCTTGAATCCTGTGCACGATTACCCCCAAAATCTTGGTATTTAATGCGCGCATGCTGGAGCCTTTTTTCGATTAGGGCGACCCGAAAAGTCTTTTCGGAATTCCCATCAGGACGCGATCCTAAGCATCGCGCCATAAAAATCTGCGAACGGTCAACCCTATGCCGCGGTGAGGGGGACATGTGGTGGGCACTGGTTGGCCCAGGGACACCTACCACCATAACTGCGGCAGGCTCCGTTGCCTATTTAAGCCCCCACCTTCCCTCCAGGGGCTTCACTTCGCCTGAGGGCCGATATCTTTCTTTCGCCTGAGAGCATAGCCACTCAGCCACTCCATCGGTGCCCCTTCCGACTCCGAGCATCTTTCGCGCCGGTCTTTGCCATCTCCGCTGGCTCTCCGCCGTCCCCAGTCCCTCGAGTCTCTCCAAGGGGTTCCCCCTCGGGGCCTCCGCCCCGGAGGCCAATCTCACGAGGATGTCACAGACTAGGAAGGGTATGGGGAGGAGAACAGCAGTTTGCGAGTTCTCCGGCTGTCAAACTGCCGCTGAGGGTTCCCATCGCCTTAAAGAGGGCTCGAGGGAGAATTTCTTCAATAACAGGGGTTTAATAACGGGGACAACCGGTGAAGGCGTTCCGCTGAGAATTTTGGAGTAGCTGAATAGAGCGATACCGGTCAAGGGGGCGGAGCTTTCGTCACGAGTTGTGGCGGGATCCTTGATGTCGTCGGGGCCGAGGGACCAGAAGCGGTTGGCACCGATGGTGGGGCAGCAGAACTTGTTGCGGGGATGGTGGAAGTAGCGCATGCCGACCTTACCAGAACACCAGGACGGTGGTTGTCATGGAGTACATGGCGGTGGCGCATGTCTTTGACGCCACCGCTGCCTCTGGGGTAATTTCGGTTCTTCTTGAAATAGGTCGTCGTCGTCGTTGCCGTTGCCCTTGCTGCCCCCTGGAATCTATCCCATCCTTTTCCCCTTAGGGTTGGGATTTTGGAGGTGGACCGAAACGAGGTGGGGGGCGAGAGCCGAGAGGCCTGTCACACGTACTGGAAAATGCTACTGAGAAGGACAGAATCGAAAAGAAAAGTCTACAGCTCGAAGTGGTCCGGTGTATCTCTTTCGAGTCTTGTAATAATGGGTGTATCTCTTTCGAGTCTTGTAATAATGTTTTCTTTTTCTGGCCCTCCGGATCTTGTAACGTATATCTTGTTAATCGAGAAATGAGAAGGAGATTTTGTTACTTCGTTTGCGCTTTGCGTCGAATTGTTGTCTGCCGAACTTCCTTTCTTTACCATTGTTGTTGTTGTATTCCCTTCTCTTTACTTCTCTTCTTCTCCTTTTTTTTTTTTTTTTTGACGTTGTCCATAGGTTGCCGGTAGTTGTCACGTCGGCTCGCCTTTCAGTTGTCCTTCTCCTTCAACTAATGGCTCTGTAATGTATATTGGATGAATAATATGAGGAGGGAAATTTCTGCTATCTCTTATACTCATGTGTTGAATTGTCGCTTGTCGAGCTTCTTTTCGACCTTCGCATCATTCGGAGGTACCCGATTGCCATCGTATCAACCCATCCTTTTCATCCATGGCCGCAGATTTTTCTGGGGCCACTCGGGTTTGGTGCCCCCCACCAGGGCTCGGGCTGGAGGTCTGATCTTTCGTCACCTCGAGGAAGTCTTATCTCGGGCTCGTGTTGAGAGCTTCCTTGAGAGCTGGGGTCCTTGATAAGAATCCCAATCCTTGCTGAGACGGGGTTCTCTGCATCTTTGACGCTGTTTGTTTTTCATTCGTCACTGATGTGGTCCATCACCTTCCTTTTTAGCCCCTCCTCCCTTTTTCTTTTTCGATTGGAATTTTTCCTCCGCTCTTGGTGGGGCTATGGGAGTCCGGCTCCCGTAAGTGAAGTCGGGGCGAAGTCCGGCTCCCGTGGGAGTCCGGACGGAGTTTACCTGCAATTGAAGTCAGAGGCAAAATCTGGCTCCCGGACGGAACTTACCAGCGGTCGAAGTTGGGGACGAGGTTCCGGCTCCCGTAAGAGTCCGGATGAAGTTTTCTTTCGATCAAAGCCGAGGGCGAAGTCCGGCTCCCGTAGGAGTCCGGGCGAAATTTGTCCGCAGTTGAAGTTGGAGACGGAGTCCGGCTCCCGTGGGAGTCCGGACGGAGTTTACCGACGGTCAAAGTCGGGGATGAAGTTCCAGCTCCCGTAAGAGTCCGGACGGAGCCTTATTGCGAAGGGGCCGCTGGGGAAGGTCCCCCCTTTTTCTCTTCTGGTCTTGAACGACCAGACTTTAATTGATGTCGGGATGAGGTTCTTTTCCTATTTCTGTCGTAACAGGTTTCAGCTCTGGTTAGGACGAGGTCCTCCTCTTGTCTCTAACATGGCTGTAGGCGTACGTATGGGCGTTGCTGGGCCCTTCCCCCCTTCCGGTCTAAAGAGAACCGGGCCTTCGACTTTGCTCGAGTTAGGGCGAGGTTTTCCTCCTGTCCCTAACAGGGCTGTGGGGGTGCATATGGGCGTTGCAGGGCCTCTCTCCCTTCCGGTCTAGAGAGAACCAGGCCTTCGACTTTGCTCAAGTTAGGGCGAGGTTCTCCTCCTGTCCCTAACAGGGCTGTGGGGGTGCATATGGGCGTTGCAGGGCCTCTCCCCCCATCCAGTCTAAAGAGAACCGGGCCTTCGACTTTGCTTAAGTTAGGGCGAGGTTCTCCTCCTGTCCCTAACAGGGCTGTGGGGGCGCATATGGGCGTTGCAGGGCCTCTCCCCCCATCCGGTCTAGAGAGAACCGGGCCTTCGACTTTGCTCAAGTTAGGGCGAGGTTCTCCTCCTGTCCCTAACAGGGCTATGGGGGCGCATATGGGCGTTGCAGGGCCTCTCCCCCCATCCAGTCTAAAGAGAACCGGGCCTTCGACTTTGTCAAGACGAAGTTCCCCTCCTGCTTCTGATACAGTTTGTTTGGACTGCCCTGTCGATGTAAGATAGTGTCAAGAGGGGAGACATGTAGATATACAACTTTTAATTAAAATAAAGTTATTGGTAGTACATTCGTAAGTTTTTCGAGCTCCATGGTCGTGGGAGGTCTGCTCCTCCGAGCTCCTTGAGATAATAAGTTTCGGGCCGGACTACTTCTTTGACCTCATACGGGCCTTCCCAGTTTGGGGCGAGCTTCCCTCGATCCTGAGGTTGCGAGACAGCGGCTCGTCAAAGCACTAGATCTCCTGCTCTAAAGACTTTGTTCTAGACCCGGGAGTTGTAATAGCGAGCGACTTTCTGTCTGTAGGCTGCCATTCGAACTTGAGCTACCTCCTGCCTTTCTTCCAGCAAGTCGAGGTTGGCTTTAAGACCTTGCGAATTTTGATGTTCGTCGAATGCCACGACTCATGCCGACAGGAGTTTAAGCTCAATTGGGATAACGGCCTCCATTCCGAAGGTCAAAGCAAAGGGGGTCTCCCTTGTGGGCAGTCTTTGGGTAGTTCGATATGCCCACAACGTATGATAAAGTTCGTCCGTCTAAGTTCCCTTCGCCTTTTCAAGCCTTGTCTTGATCCCCTGCAAAAGGGTTCTATTAGTCACCTCAGCTTCGCCGTTCGCCTGAGGATGGGCTACTGATGTGAAGTTGTGGGAGATGTTTAGATCTTCACAGAATTCGATGAATCTTGCTCCCACGAATTACCGCCCATTATCAGTGATTAGGGTCCTGGGCAGACCGAACCTGCATACGATCGACTTCCAGACGAAGTCTTACACTTTTGCTTCTATGATTTTTGCTAGTGGTTCGGCTTCAACCCATTTGGTGAAGTAGTCGATCGCTATAAGGAGGAACTTCCTCTACCCCAACGCCATGGGAAAGGGACCAAGGATGTCCATCCCCCATTGCACAAAAGGCCATGGGGCACTCAAGGGTGTAAGCTCGGTGGCGGGCTGTCTCTGGATATTGGCATATCTCTGGCATCGATCATACTTTCTGACATATTCAATCGAATCATGATGCATTGTCGGCCAGTAATATCCTTGGCGGAGCAACTTGTGGGATAAAGATCTAGCCCCCAAATGGTTTCCGCAGATTCCTTCATGCACCTCCCACAAGGCGTAGTCAGCTTCTGAAGGTCGGAGACATTTCAAAAGGGGCAAAGAGTATGATCTCTTGTACAACTTGCCCTCATAAAGGATGTATTGGGAGGCTTGATTTCTGAGCTTTCGAGCCTCTTGTGCATCCTGGGGGAGAACCCCGTCTCTGAGATAGATTATCAATGGGTCGATCCAGCTGGGCTCGTGGTCAATTTCCATCACGGGCCGCGATTCTTCTGTACTCGGGCACTTTAGGACTTCAAAAAGAACACCTTTGGGCAATTCGGCCGAAGCCAGCATTACCAGCTTGGAGAAAAGGTCAGCCCTGGTATTTTCCAACCTCAGAATCTGTCTGATGTTGAAGCTGCTGAAGGCGGGGATGAGCTCCTTTACCTTTTCAAGGTATTTAGCCATGCTGTCCTCCTGCGCTTCGTAATTTCCATTGACTTGTCCCACTACTAGTTGAGAGTCGCTGTGGATCCGGAGCCGATCTATTCCCAGCTCTTTGGCGATCCTCAGTCCTATGATCAGGGCTTCATATTCTGCTCCATTGTTCGTTGCGGGGAACTCAAAGCACAGAGCATACTCTACGATGATTCCCTCCGGACTGATCAAGATCAGGCTCGCACCTGCACCTGACATGTTGGAAGACCCGTCCACGTAGAGGGCCCAAAAGCAATCAGAGGGATCTGCTTCTTCTTTGGGGGAGTTCGGTCGGGGCTCCAGGCCGTCAATTTCGCCTTGTTCAGGTTCGGCCTCCTTTGGGATAGTACACTCCACTATGAAATCTGCCAATATCTGGGCCTTCACTGTTGGCCTGGGTCGATAGTTGATGTCGAATTCTGTGAGCTCGATCGCCCATTTTGCCATCCTCCCGGAGGCATCCGCCCGATGCAAAATTGTCTTGATCGGTTGGTCGGTGAGCAGCGTTACGATGTGCCCTTGAAAGTAGGGTCGGAGCCTCCGGACTGCAATCAACAAGGCGTAAGTCAATTTTTCTAATTTGATATACCTGGTCTCAATGTCTCTCAATGCACGACTGACGTAGTAGATCGGTCGTTGGACTTTCGCTTCTTCTTTGACAAGGACAGCCGCGAGAGCCATGGGAGAGACCGCCAGGTATAAAAATAGTTTCTCCCCAGGCTCTGGCTTTGCCAACAGCAGGGGTGAGCTGAGGTAGCTCCTTAGTTCTTCGAATGCCTGTTGGCACTCAGGGGTCCAACAGAAGTTCTTCGGCTGCTTGAGGGTTTGAAAGAAGGGTAAGCACCGTTTGGCCGACCTCACGACGAAGTGATTTAGAACTGCTACCCTCCCTGTGAGGTGCTGAACCTCTTTTATTGACTTTGGGGCGGCCATCTCCTGGATGGTGCGAATTTTTTCTGGATTGGCTTCAATCCCGCACCCCGACACCATGAAGCCCAGGAACTTTCCCGAGGTTACTCCGAAAGCGTATTTAGTCGGGTTCAGCTTTATCTTATACTTTCGGAGAGCGTCGAAGGTCTCCTCAAGGTCGGCGACGTGGTCCATGGAAGATTTGCTTTTTACGAGCATGTCATCCACGTAGACCTCCATGTTGCGGCCGATCTGCTCCTTGAAGATTTTGTTCACCAACCGCTGGTAGGTTGCGCCTGCATTTTTGAGACCGAAAGGCATGACCCTTTAACAGTAAAGGCCATGGTTAGTAATGAAAGCAGTCTTTTCTTCATCTTCCGACGCCATCCTGATTTGATTATAGCCGGAGAATGCATCCATGAAGGTGAGGAGCTCATGGCCCGAGATCGCGTCCACCAGTCGATCGATCCTGGGCAGGGGGTAGCTATCCTTGGGGCAGGCCTTATTCAGCTTTTTGAAGTCTATGCACATCCTTCACTTGCTGTTTGCTTTTTTGACTAGGACAACATTGGAAATCCAATCAAGATAATTGACTTCTTTAATGAATCCGGCCTTAAGGAGTTTGTCCACTTCCTAGACTATTGCCTTTTGCCTCTCTGGTGCATGACCTCGAATTTTTTCTTTCGTCGGTCGGTATTTTGGATCGATGGCTAGTTGGTGCTCCATGACTTCCGTGTCGATCCCCGGCATGTCCGTCAGAACCCAAGCGAAGACGTCCGCATTCTTTCATAGAAAATCGATGAGACGCATTCGCACCTCTTCCCCCAGGTTGGAGCCGATCATCGCCACATGCTCCCATTTCCATCGTTCAAAGGGATTGGTACCAGATCTTCAATTGGACGCCCCTCTCTTCAGTGAGGTCGTCACGAGCATCCAGTCCATGACTGGACAGGGGTCAGATTGGTGGCTTCTTTGCAAGGCTATGTTGTAGCAGTGTCTGGCCAGGGCTTGGTCTCCTCGGACCTCTCCGATCCCCTAGTTGGTGGGGAATTTCAACTTCAAATGGTAGGTTGACATGATGGCTCGGAGAGCATTGAGGCCAGGTCGGTCGAGGAATGCATTGTAGGCTGACGGTGCCTTCACCACTAGGAAATTCACCATAGCCCTGGATTGCCTTGGATATCGACCTGTGGCCACATTCAAAGTTATCATTCCCTCCACTGGAACAGCATCCCGGTAAACCCTACTAGAGGGGAGCTAATCGGCCTCAAATGGCCGTCAAGGATAGATATTCTTGAGAAGGCGTCGTAGAACAAAATGTCGGTCGAACTTCCATTGTCGACGAGAATGCGACGGACGTCGTAATTTGCTATATTCAAGGAAACTACGACCGCATCGTTATGAGAGAATTGAACTCCCTGAGCATCTTCTTCAGTAAAGGTTATGGGCTCCTCAATCTTTTGTCGCTTGGGGGGTACGGCCAGTACGTTGGTTGCTTCCTGCCGGGATCCTCCCGAGATGGTGTTGGCAAAATCTGTCGGAGGCCGATTGTCCGATCGCTCCATGCCGACGACCATTGCCGGAGGATGTGGAGGAGGCTGAGAAACTGGAGGTGAGGCCGGAGCCCGAGATCTGGCCGCGAAGGCCATACATCGCCGTGTGGATGCCTTGCGGGGAGGCATCGGGCAAAGACCAAGTGGAGGAAGGAGGAGAGGGCACCGAAAAAGATGCCCGGGGGCAATCCCGTTGAGCGCTCCTTTAAGAACAAGGGTACTGTGAAGGTTCAGTCCTTCCTCTAGCGTCAATCCTGTTGGTGCAAAAATCCGCTAGTGTCGGAGAAGCTGGAGTCGAAAGAGTCGCGGTCGCCATCGGGACCTGCAAAAGAAGTCTAAATCGGAGGTGGGGTTGCTCCGGCAAGATCCTCCGACGCTCAAGTCAGTTCTCTGCCTCAACAAGAATGGAGTGCTCGAACAAAAATTTTAGCAGAGTTTTGGGATAGAAAAATAGAGCTTAGAGAATAACGTATCTGGGGACCCCCTTTTATAGGCAGAGGGGGCAACAAACTGATAGCGATGTCTGTAACCGTCTGGCAGTGGGCCGCCTAGAGTCAGGAGGAGTTTGTTGCGGAGAGTAGTGGAGTGGACCCGTGGCTATCACCGGGGTGTGCCACGTGGAGTTTGCCACGAGGAGCGGAGCGGCGTTCGTTGTCGTGACTTGCCAGAGAATGGAAGAATCGTGCAGTATCCATCACAGGAAGTGGAGCAGGATCGTGGCCATTATTGTGGCCTGCCAGGGAGTGATGGAGCACGTAGAATCCATCACAGGAAGTGGAGCAGTGCCGTGGCCGTTACTGCGGTCTGCCAGGGAGTGATGGAGTCGCACGAAATCTATTGCAGGAGGTGGAGCAGAGTCGTGGCTGTTGCTGCGGCCTGCCAGGGGGTCCGGGCCTATCGATCGGAGTTCGGCTGGGGTGTATGGTGGAGAGAGGTGGATAGCCACCCGTCTGAGAGGAGCTCGAAGTCCGGCTCTCACAGGAGTTTGGATGGAGTCTTCCTTCAGTCAAAGTCGGGGGTGAAGTCCGGCTCCCGTAGGAGTCCGGGCGGAGTCTTCCCGTAGCCAGAGTGGGAGACGAGGTCTGGCTCCCGTAGGAGTCTGGGCGAAGTCCACCTGTAATTAGAGTTAGGGGCGAAGTGCAGCTCCCGTAGGAGTCTGGATGAAGTTTACCATCAGTCGAGGTCGAGGATGAAGTCTGGCTCCCGTAGGAGTCCGGACGGAATCTTCCGGCAGTTGAGGTTGGGGACGAAGTCCGGCTCCCGTAGGAGTCCGGATGGAATCTTCCGACAGTTGAGGTTGGGGATGAAGTCCGGCTCCCGTAGGAGTCTGGACGAAGTCTGCCTGTAGCTGGAGTCGGAGACAAGATCCAGCTCCCGTAGGAGTCCGGTCGAAGCCTACCTGCAATCGAAGTTGGGGACGAGATCCGGCTCCCGTAGGAGTCCGGACAGAGTCTACCTGTAGTCGAGGTCGAGGATGAGGTCCGGCTCCCGTAAGAGTCCGGACGGAGTCTTCCAGCAGTTGAGGTTGGGGACGAAGTCCAGCTCCCGTAGGAGTCCGGACAGAATCTTCCAGCAGTTGAGGTTGGGGATGAAGTCCGGCTCCCGTAGGAGTCCGGATGAAGTCTGCCTGTAGCTGGAGTCAGAGACGAGATCCGGCTCCCGTAGGAGTCCGGTCGAAGCCTACCTACAATCGAAGTTGGGGACGAGATCCGGCTCCCGTAGGAGTCCGGACAGAGTCTACCTGTAGTCGAGGTCGAGGATGAGGTCCGGCTCCCATAAGAATTCGGACGGAGTCTTCCAGCAATTGAGGTTGGGGACGAAGTCCGACTCCCGTAGGAGTCTGGGCGGAGTCTTCCCATAGCCGAAGTCAGAGACGAGGTCTGGCTCCCGTAAGAGTTTGGGCGAAGTCCACCTGTAGTCGAGGTCGAGGATGAGGTCTGGCTCCCGTAAGAGTCCGGACGGAGTCTTCCAGCAGTTGAGGTTGGGGATGAAGTCCGGTTCCCATAGGAGTCCGGGTGGAGTCTTCCCGTAGCTGGAGTCGGAGACGAGGTCTGGCTCCCGTAGGAGTCTGGGCGAAGTCCACCTGTAGTCGAGGTCGAGGATGAGGTCCGGCTCCCGTAAGAGTCCGGACGGAGTCTTCCAGCAGTTGAGGTTGGGGACGAAGTCCGGCTCCCGTAGGAGTCCGGACAGAGTCTAGTAGTTGTGGAAATCTACCGTTGGTGAAGTTCGGCCGTTGGCGAGGTCTGATGTAGTTTGGATTGGAGTTGAACCTAGTTGGAAGGAGTCTGGAAGGGATTCGGGGAGCAGCCGATGGTCGTAGGACGTCGGCTAGCGGCAGAGCTTAATGAGCACTTGGGGTGGCTTGATAGATGACTGGGAGAACTCATATTGAAGGAGTTTGGGGTGGTGCAGTGGGAGTTCGTCCGTCAGTCAGCACCATGGAAATTCGGCTGTTGGAGAAGTCCAGAGAGATACCGTCCACAATCGAAAGCCGGATGAGTCTTGGGAGGGTCAATCCCATTGAGAACTTCGGCTGAGGGTATTTTATACCCAACAGGGTGTATTTTGTAATTTATCTTCCAAACTCATGTAATTGATATTTATTTTAATAAAATAGATATTTTTGATTCATTATATGCTGCATCTTGTTGTTCTTAAGATTATAATGAATCCCATAGGTCTGAGCAATGATTTTAAGATCGTGATGAGATCATGCCAGTGAGACCTAAATCCTTCATAGCTTTAATCTAAAATAGTTTAGTCATTAGTATATTGAGTTGGAGATCAATGATACCGGTAGGACTAGCATATCCTATGTATACTCATAAATGAGAGTGGTTGATCTCACAACCACTTGTGTGATGACACTAATACAAGGATATGAGTGCTCATTAGAGAATGAGTTCACTGAATTGACCTATAAGAGAATATTAGATAAAATTTTATTTACATGTCAACTGATGATTCTCTAGTAGAAATTATGTAAGTAATCCTTAGACCTGAGGTCACTATGGTACCTTATGTACATGGATCCATGTTTTGGTTCACTACCTAGTTTGATTCTTTAATCCTTGTGTGGGGTATTTTAAATATGGTGAAGTATGTATGAAGGTTGTGAGTGATCAATAAGGGATCAATCACTCCTAATAAGGGGAGCGAACATCCTATGTAATCTCATAGCATGAAGATTCTGGAAGTCTTTGGCCAAAGCAGGGTGATAATTAAATTTTTTTTTTTAATGTATCATCAACTGAATCATCACCTTTAGATCGAGATATATAAAGATAAATGATTAGGTTTGACATATTTTCATGCCCACAGCTCATCTAAGATGTTATTTGACTAAAGAATTGAATTACATGAAAACTTACCACTGAAGGATATTTTGATAATTTTTTATCAAAATTTTAAATCTTTTGGATAGTCATGATACATTGCTAGACATTAATCTTGACTTATGAATTCATCATAATTAAAAAAGTTTAATTCTGGAGTCAATTTGGAAGAGTCCAAGTTGATTGGGACTCTTCGGGTGACCTAATCTCATCGGATTAGGGTTACGTCGAAAGTCTTGATCCACTACTGATTAGATTTGGAATCCAATGATTACACACTTTGAAATTTAATCTTGATCTGATCTAATTAGAGTTTAATATAAATTCTATGGGTTAATTTGATATGCTAGCACATTGTATTAACCCAAGTTCCCAAATTGATTTAGATCAAAGTGTTTGAGCTAACCTAGACCAGTTGGTTTTGACCTAATGAGATTGGGTCAAATTGGATTGGATTCTTATCCAACTGGAAAGAGTTTCAAGTAGAGAAAGAGTCTTCTGTTCCCATAAGAACCCATGGAAAAAATAAATGCCACCCCCTTTATTTTAGGCATGTGAAAGGAAGAGTCCTTCTTAATGAGGACTCTTAATTTTCTATGCATTATCTTAAATTCTCGATCAGAAATCCTTTGTTTTGATGCCAAAATTTATTGAATTTTTTATGATATGTAGGAAACTAAGAGTCTTTCTGCTTCAAGTAATTGGATCACCAAAAATTTAGTTAGTGAATTTATTTGGCATATGGGAAGTTGGAGCGCCAAAGGTTGGCACCCCTTCATCCCATGTAATGTCCCCTGGTCTCCTATTTATAGGGGATGCCCCATATGTCTTCTTGTAGTGATTTTTAGCTAAAAATAAGAAGAGAGATGTGATAAACATAGAAAAAATTTAAAAAAATTTTGAGGCAAAGAAGAGAGAATTTTGAGTGGCAAAGGTTGCTACAAGGGTGGTGAGATTTTTAGCAAGTGTTGCTTGAATGCCCTAGGATTTAATTTTTCTATATGTTGGAGCCAAAAATTAAATCTTAGATTATGTGACATCTGAAGAGTATCTTTTTGGTATCATTTTGATAGTGAGATCAAAAGCAACTAGACTTTGGTGCGATCGTGATGCAAGTTCGAAGCTGGCAGTGTTCTTGAGAAGACAAGGCTGCAGCAGCGCACCAGTTGAAAAAGACTTGGGCCAACTTTCATGTGGATCACTGTTGGAAGACTTCTACCTTGAGATCTTATGAAAAACACCAATGTGCCACTTTTTTATATTAGTTAAAGTATAATTTTCTATCTCTTTGCATGCTTGAATTTGCTTTGATCGTGATCGGCAAAGTAATTCTAGGGTTTTGGGTTCAACTCGATAGTTTTATTTGATAAAGCTATTAATTTACTTATTTTAAATTTTTGAATATTATTTTCCACTGTGTGGTCAAAACTCAGTAGTGGTATTAGAGCCATCTTTGTTTGATTCGATCAAACAAGTGCAATAGTTATGCATAGAATCATTCTTGTGCATATCTTGTTAAAAAAATTTGTATTGATTTATAGCATCAATCTTTTAAACTCAAAAGTTATTTTTGACTTTATATATGTCATGATATTTAATTTTAATTATTAAATTATTAATTTATGATAATTTTAAAATTTGTATTATCATGGTTATATGATGCTCAAATTGATGCATTGTTAAAGGTGTAAAGCATGCCTAATGTGATTAGAGTTTGCTATTTTTTCTTCAATATGCTTGACATATATTTTGATATCCATTGCACCCTTATATGATTTTAGAATGTCATATGATTGCTATTTAGAATAGTAGAAGCATGTCAAGTAGCATAATTTATAGTATATATTTTATGTGATTGTAGTTAGGATGTGCCGAGATCAGTTTAAAGTCCCTCATCAAATTATATTAAGTTATAATATCAAAATTTATTTTTTAATTAAAAGTCGAATTCTTAAGATCAATTGGTGTCAAAAAAGTGTGATAGGTGGTTTTCTAATTTAGGTCCGTATGCTGGTCTGGCCAACTCTATTGATGTCTAGAAAAGCTATGGGGAGCCTCCCACCTACTTACCTGGCTAATTTGGTCTTATTGATTTTTGAACTTAGATTGATTAGTGATGTAGACATTACAAGGGCCTTCTTTCAAACTTGATCAATAGAGTATGTCAAGATCTTAGTGAGCTTATTGTGCTATCCACAAGACTTACTATAGAAATTGACATGATGTTGATCAAGTACATATTGATGCTTATGGCATATTTGAATAGTGTTGCTTTATTGTACTATCCACAAAGGCAGCATTGTTTAAGTATGACCATATAGGATTGAAGGGTCAACTTAACTAGAATACTATAGTTTGTTGTGCTATCTACAAGACTATATATGATCTAAAGGCCAGAATAAAAAATATTGAGAATTGTAAAGGTATAATTGGTAAAGCGTTACCAACTCTTGAACTCATGAATGCTTGTTGTGCTATCCACAAGTTGTTTGTAAGGAATAGAAATCTCAACCCTACTAAGAAATATTAAAATATTTCTCAATTTTCATACTTGAGGGCTATAAAGTTTGATAAAATAGTGAAAGACACAATTAGATAAAAGTTCTAGTCTAGTTGTGTATGTCATCATGAGTTGTCCTCTTATATTATGTTCTTGTTGTTGTAGATTAACTACGTACATAGCATCCTCACTTTTACTTAGAGATATCTTAGATGCAAACAAATTGACTGGATCTAACTATGTCGACTGATTAAGAAATTTGAGAATTATTCTCACTCAGAAGAAAATCTCCTACATTCTGGATACACCTGCTCCGAATTCTCTTGAGGAAGATGCTTCCGAGGAGGATAGAGCTACATACAAGATATGAAAAGATGACAGTGTGACTGTCAAGTGTATCATGCTTGCCTCCATGAGCAACGAGCTCCAGAGGTAGCATGAGGACGTGGACGTTCCCTCTATTCTCTTTAATCTTAAGGAGTTATATGGGAAACAAAGTCAGACTGCTCAATATGAGATATCGAAGCAATTATTCTGTGCCCGTATGACTGAAGGTTCTTCCATACAAATGCATGTCCTAAAGATGATTGATTTGATCACTTATCTGGGATAACTGGGTTTTGCCATGGATTGTGAACTGAGCTAGAATTTGATCATGCAGCCTCTCCCTGACTCTTTTTTTCAGTTTGTCATTAATTATCACATGAACAAACTGAACATCAGCTTGCCAGAACTACTGAACATGTTGAAAATAGCAGAGAGCCATTTCAAGTGTAAAAAGGCTCAGATTCTTCATGTTGATAAGATCAGCAAGAAGAAGGCAAAGAAGGGTTCTAAGAAAAAGATGAACCCTAAGGCTAGCATCTCTAAGAAGAAGGCGAAAAAGGTCTCCACCAAAGGTACTTGTTATCACTGTGGCAAAGAGGGCCACTGGAAGAGAAATTACAATGAGTACCTTGCAACCGTGAAATCGACAAGCATTGCTAAAGGTTTGTATATGATACAAACTAATTTATCATTAAGTTTTTTATTTTCAAATTCTTAAGTATTGGATACCGTCTGTGGCTCACACTTTTGCAAATCATTGCAAGGTCTACAGGAAATAAGAAATCTGAATAAAGGTGACTTCAAGCTGTTCGGTGCTAGTGGAGAGTCCATTTAGGTCGAAGCCATAGGAATCAGGATTTTAAAGTTACCTTCATACAGAATTTTGAAACTAAAAACTTGTTATTATATTTCAAATATTGTTAGAAATAATATTTTTGTACCATTGTTATTGAAACAAGATTTTGAAATAATTGCAAAGAATAATAGTTGTTCTATATATTTTTTTAATAAATATTATGGAAGTGCTTTTATTGATAATAGTCTTATGTTTCTTTCACTTAATGATAATGTGCTTTATGTTGATAATATGAACAAAAAAAAAAGAGAGAGGATGTGAATGTCACATACCTCTGGCACTACCGACTTGGCCATATAAATGAGTCAAACATTAACAAGTTATACAAAGATAATTTTTTTGATCCTTATGATTATGAATTATATGAAACTTGTGAATCTTGCCTCATGGAAAAAATGACCAAGACTCCATTTACTGGACATGAAGATAGGGCGAGTGACATTTTGGACCTTGTACATACTGATGTATGTGGTCCAATGTCGGCTCAAGTCAGAGGTGGATACTCTTCATCATGTTTACTGATGATAGATCAAGATTTGGATATGTGTATTTAATGAAATATAAATTCGAAGTCTTTGATAAATTTAAAGAGTATCAAAGAATGATCGAGAAATAAACTGATAAGAGTATTAAAACTCTTCGATCGGATCAAAGAGGAGAATACTTATCCATAAATTCCTTGATTATTTGAAAAAAAATAGAATACTCTCTCAATGGACACCTCCTTATGCTCCATAATTAAATAAAATTACAGAAAGGAGGAACCACACCTTATTAGATATGGTGCGGTCTATGATGTGTTTCATGGATCTTTCGTTATCTTTTGAGGATACGCTCTCGAGGTTGCAGCATATATTTTAAATAAAGTACCTTCAAAATCTATTTCTAGCACTCTATATGAAATATGAAAAGGTAAAAGATCTAATCTTAAGCATCTTAAGATTTAGGGTTGCCCAGCTTATGTAAAAAATATTGATGGATATAAGCTAGATGCTAGATCAAAAAAATGTATGTTTATAGGTTATCCCAAAGAGAGTATAGAATACTACTTCTATAATCCTACTCAATAAAAGATATTTATTGGTAGGCATGCCATTTTTTTGAAGAAAGAGTTTATCCAAGAAGGAGGCAGTGGGAGGTCTATTGAACTTGAAGAAGTTCAAAACTTACAACCCATTCAGGATTCACCAAATAGTTCTCAACCAGATGTGTCCATTGTTGAGGCACAACCACTACACACATCTTTCTTCGAAGATCAAGTAGAGTGTGTAGTGTACCACTCAGGTATGGGTTTGTCATTAAGAATGACAACACAACCCACATCATTGAGAACGATGATCCTATGACCTATTCGGAAGCTATCATAAGTAGTGACTCTGACAAGTGGCTAAATACTATGAAATTTGAAATAGACTCTATGTATGCCAACCAAGTATGGACTTTGGTTGATGCACCTGAGGGTGTGACCCCAATAGGCTGCAAATAGATCTTCAAAAAGAAGATTGAAGTAGATGGCTGAGTAGAGACCTATAAGTCCAGGCTTGTAGCAAAATGTTTCAGACAAAAACAAGGTGTTGATTATGAAGAAATCTTTTCGTCGGTAGCCATGCTCAAGTCTATTCGAATAATGCTTGCTATTGTAGCATATCATAACTATGAAATCTGACAGATGGATGTCAAGACTACCTTCCTTAATGGAAACCTTGAGGAAGAAGTCTATATGACTCAACCAAAGGGATTTATCTCAAGTGGGAGAGCAAATCAGGTATGCAAGCTGAATAGATCCATATATAGATTGAAACAAGTATTGAGGAGTTGGAACATCCATTCTGATGAGACAGTCAAATCGTTTGGCTTTATCAAAAATATAGATGAACCTTGTATATACAAGAAGACTAGTGAGAGTGCTATTATCTTCTTGATCTTATATGTGGACGATATACTGCTCATTGGGAATGATATCCCGATGATTGCAATCGATCAAAATTTCACTATCACAAAACTTTTTCATGAAAGATTTGGGTGAGGCATCCTATATACTTGGTATTAAGATCTATAGGGATGATCAATTAGGATGCTAGGCTTGTCCCAGTCTAGGTACATCGACCTTGTATTGAAAAGATTCAACATGGAGGAAAGTAAAAGAGGTTACTTACCCATAGGTCATGGCATACAACTCATTAAGAAGATGTCACTACAAGAAAAGTAAGTTTTTGGGATGAATTTATTTATGAGGAAAATATTTTCATTGTAAATAAGTATATTAACAATAAAAAATAATTTTTATCACTAATAATTAAATATTTATGATGTAAATAATTTTTTATTATAAATAACTTCATATTTGCGATGAAAAAAATTTCATCATAAATATCAATTATTTATGATGAAAATAATCATCATAAATAATAAAATATTTATTTTTAATTTAATATTTTTAAATATTCATGATAAAAATATTTTTATCATAAATAATCTTAGTCTTTGGGATAAAAAAAATATCATCATAAATATCAATTATTTATGATGAAAATAATCATCATGAATAATAAAATATTTATTTTAATTTAATATTTTTAAATATTCATGATGAAAATATTTTCATCACAAATAATCTTAGTATTTATGATAAAATTTTATTTTTTATCATAAATATTAATTATTTACGATGAATCTTTTTCATCATTAATATTTGAAGGAAAATAAAAAATTTTAAAAATTCAAAAATTATAGATTATTTATGATGAAGATATTACATCGCAAATATGGGAGTATTGACGATGAGAAATATATTTTTGTCGTAACTAACATATTATTTATGATAAAAATTTTTCATCACTAATACATTAAAAAATTCAAACATATTAAAAATTCAAAAGTCATAGATTATTAGCGATAAAAATATTATGTCACAAAAATATGTTTATTTGTGATAAAAAATTATTTTTTATCATCAATACTCACCTATTTACGATGAAAATTTTTCATTGCTAATATATGAAAAATATCAAAAAATTTTAAAAATTCACAAACTATAGATTATTAGCAATGAAAATTTGACGTTGTAAATACTTAATTATTTATGATGAAAAACTATTTCTGTCATAAATAATCATTCTTTAAAAATTTAAAAATAAAAGATAATTAGCGACATAATATATTCATCATAAATAATCAACTATTTGCGATGATAAATTGAATTATCATCGCAAAACCATTGGTTATTTACGACGTATATCTTTTATTGCTAATATTTAAAAAAAAAAATTAAAATTTTAAAAACTAGGCTATTAGTGATGGAAAAAGAATTTTTCATCGCTAAAACTTTTTAACGATGAAAATTTTTGTCGCTAATAGTTTAAAAATTTTGAAATTTAATAGCTTACTCTTCTAATCGATGCTATAATATTGTCAGATTGCATATACATGTAAAAAGCAAAAATATTGGATATTGTTCTTCTTTGTCAGACTTAAGTTAGTAAATTATTGTTACACTTGTTGAGATCCACGTGGTGCGCCCAAGGCCCAGGGGACCAAGGCTAAGGCCAAGGTCCATCATTCATGAGGGCTTCATGGAGGCTCTAGGGCTAGTTGGGCCCTAGGTTGAAAGGCTGTGGGCCTTTCGGGTTCTTGAGGTCTAAGTTATGTGGGCCTCAAGGAACCAACTCTTTATGGGCCAGGTCTGGGCCCAGGATAGGTGAGATTAGATCGAGTTATGGGTGTACATGGGCTTGGGTTAACCTAATCTCCCATAGAGTTGGTTAAGGGAGTTTTGGGTTTCGGTCACTTGACCCTGTGTTTATATATACATGCATTGTATAGGTTTGATGAAGCTAAGGAATACAAGACTCTTCCTCCCAAGTCTCTCTCTCTCTTCTCCCTCTCTCTCCAGCTCTTCTCCATGCCCCAGGAGCAAGAAACCCTAGGGTTTCTTGCCGCCAGGTCCAGATAAGGCAGGAAAAGCAGGGAGGCGCTAGCCCCTTCCTCTTTGTGCCGCCAACCAGATCTGCCTCTCCCTCTCTTCAGCCATCCAAACATCAGGTCCAAGACCTGAAATCTCTTGCGAAGAGGTTGGTACAAGTCCCTCTCAGATCTGGAGTTGATCTGAGGTCGTTTGAGGTGCGGGTGAGATCTCTATCAACAGATCTACAGGAAAGGCTGCAGCAGGACAGATCTGCAAGGTCTGGTTCCATCTACCTTCTTTCCTATCTAGAATATCCCGATTCAAGATCTACAAATTGGAGGACCTCGATCCAGGTCTGATCTAGTTGGGTACTAGATCTTGGATTTTTCAGAGGTGATCTTAGAGGTGTTCTTCATCTGGAATGAAAGGTTGATGAAGAAGATAGCAATCAGGCTGATTTCAACAAGGGCCTTCAATCGAGTCCAGAAGTCTCCAGATTTGTTCGTTGCTGGTTTTGCTGCACCCAAGGTCCATGAGAGGAGCCGGGATCATGCTTCAATAGTTGGTATCAGAGCTGTAGTTGTGAGGAAGTGGTTCCAAGCATGAGAAGTTGAAGATCCCAAGTGCTGAAAATTTTCAGTAAGGTACCATCAAGGTATATTCTACACTTCTTGATTTTATATTACTTGTTTGGATTGGATCCAGTCATGGGCAGCAATATGAAGGTCGAGTTCGAGAAGTTTGATTGCAAGAAAAATTTTTCTATGTGGAAAATCCGGGTGGAGGATCTTCTGGTGCAAGCAGATCTGGATCAGGCTTTGGATGAGAAGCCTGAGGGAATGACAGATAGACAGTGGGCATCGTTGGAGAAGAAAGCATGCTCGGTGATCAGAGGATATTTGACGGATGCGGCATTATATTCGGTGCTGGAAGAAAAGACTCCGAAGGGTCTTTGGTCAAAGTTGCACACCATGTATATGGGAAGAATATGTGCAACAAGCTAGTGCTGAAGAAGAGGTTGTACAGTCTTCGGATGCAAGAGGGATCTGATGTGATTGGCCACATTCAGAGGTTCGATCAGTTGTGCATGGAGTTGATGAATATCGGGGTGAAGCTGGATGAGGAGGATAAGTCCCTGTTGCTTTTGTGTTCGCTGCCAGGATCATATGACTCTTTGGTGACTACACTGCTCTACGGCAAGGAGACTCTGGAATATGAGGACATGGTCTCGGTGTTGAGGTCTAATGAGTAAAGGAAAATGTTGACCAGAGATCGGGCTCCCCAGGAGGGTTTGGCAGTAGGGGAGAGGACAGGTACAGACAGAGACAGAAGCAAGTCCAGGGGGCGGTCCAAGTCCAGGAAGGGAAAGAAAGAGATGAAATGCTTCAAGTGTAATGAGTTCGGGCACTTCAAGCGAGAATGTCCACTATGGAAGAGCAAGAAGGGAGAAAGAAGTGGCTCAAAATCAGTGAGTGCAGTTGCTGGGCAGCAAGTGGAGGATGATCTACTTGTGGTATCAGATGGTCACAGGCATTACACAGAGGAGTGGACACTAGACTCTGCGTGCTCACATCACTACACACCACACAGGTCTTGGTTTGCGACATACACCAAGACAGATGAGGGATCAGTGACTCTAGGTGACAATCATCCTTGCAAGGTGGCTGGGATAGGGACAGTCAGGGTGAAGATGTTTGATGGGATTGTGAGGATATTGACAAATGTAAAGCACGTCCCAGAGCTGGAAAAGAATCTGGTGTCACTAGGCTACTTGGAGTGCAGTGGATACAGCTTCAGCAGTAGGGCTAGAAGCGGAGTACTAAACATCTCCAATGGAGCTATGGTAGTGATGAGAGGCAAGAGGTTGGACAATAACCTCTATCGCATGGAGGGATCTGTGGTGATCGGAGAGTCTGATGCAACAGTTGCAGCACAGGACCAGCAGGGGGCTTACAGGATATAGCACTACCGCCTAGGCCACATGGGTGACAAGGGGCTGAGGGAGTTGAGCAGGAGAGGACTCATCTCTGATCTGGAGGATGGTGCTACAGGGGAGATCTGTGAGCCTTGCCAGATGGGAAAGCAGAGGAGAGTTCAGTTCAACATCAGTACAACCCGTAGTGCAGCCCCTCTGGAGTTAGTACACACGGATGTGTGGGGACCAGCCCCAGTTTCAGCTAGGAATGGGGCCAGATACTTCATGACCCTGATTGATAATTTCTCAAGAAAACTCTAGATTTACTTCATGAGAGAGAAGTCTGAGGTCTTCACCAAGTTCAAAATCTGGAGAGCTGAGGTGGAGAAGGAGTAGGGGAGGAGCGTGAAGTGTCTGAGGTCAGACAATGGCGGGGAGTACACCAGCAGAGAGTTTCAGGACTACTGTGAGGAGTGTGGGATCAGGAGACACTTCTCAGTTAAGAAAACTCCACAGTAGAATGGGGTGGCCGAGAGGATGAACAGAACACTTCTGGAAAAGGCACGATGCATGAGACTGCAGGCACGGCTTCCAAAGGAGTTCTGGGTTGACACAGTAGACGCAGCGGGTTACTTGGTCAATCGGTCACCTCACACCAGGTTGGATGGCAGGCTTCCAGAGGAGGTGTGGTCTGGGAGGACAGTTGGGCTGGACCATCTACGGGTATTTGGGTGCACGGCCTATGTGCACATTAGAGCTGGTGAGCGGAGCAAGCTAGACGCCAGATCATGCAAGATGGTGTTTCTAGGCTATCCGCGAGGAGTTAAGGGATACAGACTGTGGGATCTCTTGGAAAAGAAGGTCATCATTAGTCAGGATGTGATTTTTGATGAAGAGTCAGTCCTACGGAGGCGAGCAGGCATGGAGGAGCAGCAGGAGCAGGAGGAGGTCTAGTCGGGCGCTGCTGGACAGCTTACCTCTTTTATTTCGCCTCTTGCAGGTACTATGGGAGGACATGACATTCAGGTGGAGCACCTACCTAAGGTGTCTCCACAAGTGGAGAGGACTCGGATGGATGATCGAGGTGGAGAGGTCCAGCAGGAGCGAGCTGGACCGAGGACTGATATCGGTGTTGCCCTACATAAGCCCAAGAGGACCATCAGGCAACCGGACTGATATGACTTCGAGGAGATGCTGTCATATGCCCTAGTGATAGTGAATGGAGACCCATATACATATCAGGAGGCTATTGAGAGCCAAGACAGAGAGCGGTGGGTCCAGGCGATGTCCGAGGAGATGCAGTCTCTCCACTAGAACCAGACATGGCGATTAGTGCAGTTGCCACAGGGGAAGAGGCCCATTGGCTGCAAATGGGTCTATAGTCGCAAAGAAGGGCCTTCAGAGCAGGGAGGTATCAAATTCAAGGTGAGGTTAGTGGCCAAGGGATACTCCCAGAAGGAAGGCATCGACTTCAGCGAGGTCTTCTCTCCCATCGTCAGACATACTTCCATCAGAGTGTTGCTGAGCATTGTAGCAGCTCAGGATTTAGAGTTGGAGCAGATGGATGTCAAGACGGTATTCCTCCATGGGCATTTGGAGGAGAGGATTTACATGGAGCAGCCACCCGATTTCAGGGATCCAGGATCAGAGGGAAAGGTTAGTTTGTTGCAGAAGTCGCTGTACGGGTTGAAGCAGTCGTCGAGGTAATGGTACAAGTGGTTCGACTCCTATGTGCGCAGCATTGGACTTTCCAACATGCGAGTTTGATCCCTGTGTTTATGTTCAGTCTCTTGAGGATGGTTCTAGGGTGTTCCTACTCTTGTATGTGGAGCAAGAGTGGGAAGGTTGTGCAGGATCTGAAGGCATCCTTATCTCGAAAGTTTGAGATGAAGGATTTGGGCCCTGCAAGGAAGATCCTAGGCATGGAGATTTTCAGAGATCGAGCCCAGAGGGTGCTGCATCTATCTCAGGGGGGCTACATACAGAAGGTCTTAGAGAGGTTCGGGATGAAGGGAGCAAAGCCGGCGGAGCTGCCACTTGCAGGTCACTTCAGACTCTCGAAGACCATGGCGCCATAGACTGAGGTGGAGGCTCAGGAGATGGAGACGGTTCCTTATGCTTCAGAAGTTGGGAGCTTGATGTATGCGATGGTTTGTTGTAGGCCAGACATCGCTCATGCAGTGAGTCAGGTTAGCGGGTTCATGGCGCAGCCTGGCAGGGAGCACTGGAGAGCTCTGAAGTGGATATTCAGATACCTGGTGGGTTCAGTTGGAGTTGGCATCTACTACGGACAGCGAAGAGGTGCAGTGGGATACTCTGACATGTCCAGGGAGGCTCAGGGGCTGATTGGCGGTTATGTAGATGCAGACTTCGGTGGAGATGTGGATACCCGAAGGTCTACGACAGGCTTCATCTTTAGCCTGTATGGAGGTCCTATTTCTTGGAGATCGAGTCTGCAGCCTATCACGGCCCTATCCACTACGAGGTGAAGTACATCAGGCTGACAGAAGCAGCTAAGGAGATAATTTGGCTGAAGGATTTGTTGACGGAGATGGGCCTTACTCAGGAGGCCATTAGAGTGCACTGTGACAGCCAGAGTGCACTTCTATTAGCACAGAACTCAGTCTATCATGCAAGGATAAAGCACATCGACATTCGATATCATCGGATCAGGGAGCTTGTGGAGGATGGCGAGGTGGAGCTGGTAAAGGTACACACCAAGGAGAACCCAGCTGATGCACTTACGAAGATACTTCCATGGGACAGCTTTCAGAGATGTGTTGAGCTGATTGGGCTGATGGACAGAGTGGAGCTGGTTGAGGCCTTGGGACACCAAGGTGGAGATTGTTGTGATCCAGGTGGTGTACCCAAGGCCCAGGGGACCAAGGCTAAGGCCAAGGTCCATCATTCATGAGGGCTTCATGGAGGCTCTAGGGCTAGTTGGGCCCTAGGTTGAAAGGCTGTGGGCCTTTCGGGTTCTTGAGGTCTAGGTTATGTGGGCCTCAAGGGACCAACTCTTTATGGCCGGGTCTGGGCCCAGGATAGGTGAGATTAGGTCGAGTCATGGGTGTACATGGGCTTGGGTTAACCTAATCTCCCATAGAGTTGGTTAAGGGAGTTTTGGGTTTGGGTCACTTGACCCTGTGTTTATATATACATGCATTGTATAGGTTTGATGAAGCCAAAGAATAGAAGACTCTTTCTCTCAAGTCTCTCTCTCTCTTCTCCCTCTCTCTCCAGCTCTTCTCCATGCCCCAGGATCAAGAAACCCTAAGGTTTCTTGCCGCCAGGTCCAGATAAGGCAGGAAAAGCAGGGAGGCGCTAGCCCCTTCCTCTTTGTGCTGCCAACCAGATCTGCCTCTCCCTCTTTTGCAGCCACCCAAACATTAGGTCCAGGACTTGAAATCTCTTGCGAAGAGGTTGGTACAAGTTTCTCTCAGATTTGGAGTTGATCTGAGGTCGTTTGAGGTGTGGGTGAGATCTCCATCAACAGATCTACAGGAAAGGCTGCAGTAGGATAGATCTGCAAGGTCTGGTTCCATCTACCTTCTTCCTATCTAGAACACCCTGATTCAAGATCTATGAATTGAAGAACCTCGGTCCAGGTCTGATCTAGTTGGGTATCAGATCTTGGATTTTTCAGAGGTGATCTTAGAGGCGTTCTTCATCTGGAACGAAAGGCTGACGAAGAAGACAACAACCAGGCTGATTTCATCAAGAGCCTTCAATCGAGTCCAGAAGTCTCCAGATTTGTTCGTTGCTGGTTCTGCTACACCCAAGGTCCATGGGAGGCACCGGGATCATGCTCCAACAACACTAACATCAATATCATAAAAGACCCATATGATTTATTAGAGTAGAGAAGATCATATCGGGCTCCATATTAGTTTGGAATGACAACCATAGTTTTTGAGGTACCGCTAATAAAGCCAATAGTGATAAGGTAGACAAAGAGTGCATAAGTTGGTTGAAACTCTCGAATTGAATTACATAAAATGGACAACAAATGAATAATAGGGGGGGTTTTGTTCCTCTCTTTACTTTATCATCTGTATATTTACTTTCCATCCATTATCTAACTGATAGATGAATTCAAATTATTATTTCTCATGTATGGTACATATTAACATGATTTTATCATTATTTATGAGGTCTAATAAGTATATATAAACTCTTATTGTTAATCAATTTTAATACATTTGCTTAGCATCTCCCCACCCAAGGAAGGCCCATAATTTAAACCTTGGTGGTGCATCGTTATTGTACTATTTATACCAATAATTTAAATTTATAATAATGATAAGAATCAATTAAAAATAAAATATCATTAATCAACTAAAAATCTAATGGCTATTGAAAATTAAGATTATAAAGCTTCGAATAAAAATTATGAGCAACAAATCATGTTTCTGACTTCAAAAATTAATATTATATCTATTTATTTATTTATTTGAGATAGAGTGGTCATACTCCATGATCAAACTTAGAACTTCAACACCAAGGGGAGGTATCTCTTGGAGAGCACCATTTATGTATCATAATTTATAATTAATCGGTCTTAGTTATCGAAAAATAAATTCTTTAGGAGTATACTTTTGAGCTATTGAGATTGAAAAGAGGACAAGGCGAGCTAGGCAGTCTGCTTCTATCAACCAAGCATGTAATTAAGAGGCACATTATTTGTTGTACTACTAGCTCATTTCAGGTCGGCCTCACCATTCTCCTTTCAAAAAGACTTTTAAATTAGAACTTCATTTCTTTATTTTTAAATTTTCAAAATTTTAAAAATTTTGAAACCAACTTAGAACTTTATTTTTTTTGGTCTAGGTGGATATTAAAAATTTGTGTTAAATTTTTTTAAAAATTAAAAATTTAACACAAATTTTTTAGTAAAATAAGAAATGCTTTTTTACTAATTATTAGCGATGAAACATCGTTTTCATCTCTAATAAGTATTTAACGATAAAAATTATCATCATAAATAACTTTTTTACCAAGAAATTTTTGGTGAAAACTATTAGTGATGGAAATTTTAGTCGTTAAAAATCGATAATTTTTTCATCGTAAATAATATTTTTGGGGAAAAAATTTTTTCAGCGGGATTTTTTTTTTGGCAGGAACTATTAGCGACGAAAACTTTCTGCATCACTAATAATTTTTTTAGCGATGAAAAAATTTTATTTCATCACAAATTTATTTTTTATTTAAATTATTAGTGATAAAAATTTATTATTAGTGATGAAAAATTTTATCGCTAATACCACGCATCCCATCACATCCCATCTGAAACCCATTTTCTTTCGAGTGCCCCCCCCACTCCGATCCAGCAGCTTCTCTCATGCTCCCCCCTACGTCCGTGTCTCTCCCTCTCATCGGTCGCCTCACTATCCCCAGAGTCGTAGCCACACCATTCGTTCTCGGGCTGCCATCGAGGTGAGTTTGGTTTTTTTTTTTGGGGGGTTCGGGTCTGGGATGGGGATGGGGACAGGGATAGGGCTGGATAGCCGGGGTTGGGGATGGCGGGCCGAGGTCGCAGGGACTGCGGGCCAAGGCTGTGGGGCCTGCGGGCTGGGTTCGACGGGCCGGGGCTTGGGACGGGGATGGTGGGATGGGCCTGGGGATAGGGACAGCAGGCCGGGGACGACGAGCCAGGGATGGCGGGTCGGGTCTGAGGTTGGGGATGGGGATGGGGGCCTATGGGGCCTACTGGGTTGGGGCCTGTCAGGTCGGGTCGGGCTAGGGACAGGGACGACGGTCCAGGGCCGACGGGCCAGGGTTGGGGGCCTGCAGAGCCTGCTGGGCTGGGCATGGTCATTTTCGGGTCTGGCTGGGCCAGGCCGGGTTGGTGTGGGTCGGGCTAGGTCAAGTCGGGTTGGGGCAGGTCGGGTCGGGTCAGGCCGGGATGGGGCGGGTCGGGTCGGGTAGGTCCGGGCAAAGTCAGTTTCGGATCGGGCCGGGGCCTTCGGGGATGGGTTTAGGGATGGGGCCGAGGCAGTCTTGCAGGTTGGGTGGGGACGGGTCGGGGCGGGCCAGGTCGGGTCGGGTCCGGGCTGGGGTGGGACGAGGTGGGTCGGGTGGGACCGGGTCGGGATGGGGTAGGTCGAGCTGGGTAGGGTTTGGGTCGGGTCGGTTCCGAGGTCGGGTCGGGTTGGGCCAGACCGGACTGAAATTATTTGATTGATTATTTGATTAATTATAATTATTACATATTATTTTTTAGTATTACTGCTAAAATTATTTAATTATTTGACTAATTATTTTTTCACTAACACAATGCATATTGCTGTTACTTGTTACAATTTAATTATTTTATGTGCTATTTTGTATGCTACTGAAATTATAAATATAAAAAGTATTTTTATTTTAGAGAAAACTTTATTAAAATTTTTGATGCAAAAATTTCAATATGAAGTTTTTTTTTTGATAAACTAGAAATCCATCTTCGAATGCATGTTCAAAGATGGTATTTAAATTACATTGAGTCGTAGATTTTCGTTCAAGTTTCGATCTTCATCGAGATCGAAACTTAGATATCCCGTATTCAAATTTTTCAAAAAAAATATTATTATTATTAATAGTTGATATTTTATTTTATTATGTAAAATTCAATAGTTATCTGTCCATTATTCTTCGGATATATGGTGGATAGGGTGCGTTAGCACTATATCCACATCGTATACTTGGAAAACCATGGGGAGATTGTTGCTCCTAGATTGATTTTGATGATTACAAAGCAGATTGAAGGGATACAAATATTTTTATTTGAAAAAGTCTTTATGCTCTTCAGGGGCAAAATCATAATTTTACTAAAATCCTGATTTGATAGTATCATTTGGTAGAACAAATGATTTGTAATCTATTGGTGAAAATTTTATTATTTTTGGACTTATATTTTTGAAGTTATGAATGTTTGAAGTGCATGAGTCGACTCATGAGTCAACTCATGGCAAAATGAGCTGCTTGGCACGCTAAAATTTCCCTTGGCACGCTGGTTTTTTGGCTTGGCACGACCTGTGAGTCGACTCATGAGTCGACCCACAAGGCATGAGTCGACTCATGAGTCGACTTCTGCTGTTTTGGGCCAAAATATCCAGAAACCCAAATCTCTGGTTTTTGCAACAGAGGTCGACTCATGAGTCGACCCCTGAAGCATGAGTCGACTCATGAGTCGACCCCTGCGACGGAAATTGTCCGCAACGGCTAGTTTTTTGCCCGTTTTAGTTGCCTTTAATGCTCACTTTAAATGCTCTAACGGCTCTTTTTCTGCCTAAAATATTTTTCCTTGTTTCTTAAAGCTATAAAAGGTTTCAAAAGGTGGAAAACAAAAGGGGATCTACAATATACACGAGAGATACAAGAGATCTACAATATACACAAGAGACATACGAAAGGTTTTGAAAGAGAAAAGCAAGAGCGTTAAAAAGGGCATTCAAGAGCATTCAAAGAGAAGGTTTTTCAAGCCAACTTTTCAACCTTGATCAAGAGCTCTTTCAAAGTCTTCAAGAAGCCTTCAATCAAAGCTCACCTATTCCTCAAGCATTCATTCAACTCTTCATCCACCTTGAGGAAATCCAAAAGGAGATTCTTCATTTGAGTAAAGTGCATTTAATTTATATTCGCTCATTTAAGGAGCTATTCTTGTACTTATTTATGCTCTAAACTGTCTTACTCTTTGTGAGTAATTGTTCTTGTTTTTGGAGGGTTTCCAAAACAAGGGAAGGTTGATCCGAACCTGAAATCGGAGTGTATTGGGTTGGCTTGTACCCGAGAAATAAGTGGACTAGCTTGGGATAGCTAGTGTCGGAGGTTCCGACGTTTGTATTCGGGTTGAATACAAGTATAGTAGATTGGAATTCCCAAGTAGGAGCTTGGGGAGTGGATGTAGGTGCAAGGTTGGCACCGAACCACTATAAATTCTTGTGTTTGTGGTGTGCTTTATTGTTTCTCTTTATTTCTTTATTATATCCTTGCATTCTTGCTTTAGGTAATTAATCTTGAACTAAAGTCTTTCTCCTCATTCATCAAGCTTTTAACAAATACTTTTCATAAGTAATTAGTTAAGCTTAAATTTTTTAAAACCCAATTCACCCCCCCCTCTTGGGTTGCATAGCTGGACAACAAGTGGTATCAGAGCCCGGTGCTCTAGCCCTTCTTTGATCTAACAATCAAAGAGCCAAAGATCTATGGCAACCCATGTCGGTACTTCTCTAGCCGAGGGGCAATCTACCAACCGACCTCCACTTTTCAATGGGTCTAATTACACCTATTGAAAAGCTCGGATGAAGATATTCATACAAGCACTCGACTATGATATGTGGAGTATCATAGTGAACGGTCCTCACACACTCACCAAGATTATAGATGGTGAGGAGTCAACCAAACTCGAGAAAGAATGGGATGAGGTTGATAAGAAATTGGCACAATTAAATGCTAAAGCTATGAATGTTCTTTATTGTGCACTTGATGCAAATAAATTTAATCGCATTTCTACTTGTGCATCTGCTAAAAAAATATGGGATAGGTTAGAAGTAACCCATGAGGGAACAAATCAAGTAAAAGAGTCTAAAATAAACATGCTTGTGCATAAATATGAATTATTTAAAATGGAGCATGATGAGTCCATAAATACTATGTTTACTCATTTTACTGATATAATTAATGGTTTGAAGAGTCTTGGCAAATCTTATACTAACAGTGAGTTTGTAAGGAAGATTCTCAGGTCATTGCCAAGAACTTGGGAAGCCAAGGTGACTGCCATCCAAGAAGCAAAGGACTTGAACACTCTACCTCTAGAAGAGCTTCTTGGATCCTTGATGACTCATGAACTTAGCATGAAGCAACATCAAGAGGATGAAGTCAAAAAGAAAAGAACCATTGCCCTCAAATCCACAGCTTCGCCGGATGATGAAACGGATGACACTGAAGATGAAGAACAGGATGAAGAGATGGCACTCATCACCCGGAGATTTAAGAAGTTTCTAAGAAAAAGAAACAGGGGATGAGAAAGAAGTCATTCACAAAAGGGGAACAAAGCAAAGAGAAAGAGAAAGATCAACCCCTTATATGCTACGAGTGCAAGAAGCCGGGACATTTCAAATCCGAATGTCCACAACTGAAGAAAGGTCCCAAAAAGTTCAAAAAGAAAGCAATGATGGCGACTTGGAGTGCGAGTGATGACTCAAGCTCCGATGAGGAAACTTCAATAGAACAAGCCAACCTGTGCCTTATGGCACACGAAAATGAGGTAACTTCTGAATCCCCTAGTGAATTTACTTTTGAAGAATTGCATGAAGCATTCTATGATTTAATTGATGAATTAAAGAAACTAGGGATGAAAAACAAAGAACTGAAATTGGAAAATCAGTCCTTAGTGAAACAAGCTGAAAACCTTTCAATTGAAAAATCCACCTTGATTCAAGAAAATCAAAGCTTAAAGAATGAAATTAACAAGCTGAAACCTATAGTAGATAAGTTCACCTTAAGTTCAAACAAACTAAATATGATTCTTGATAATCAAAAAGCTGTATATGATAAGGCTGGACTTGGCTATAACCCCTTGAAGAAACAAAAATTTCTGAAGAATATTTATGTAAATTATTCAAGTAACAAGTCTACAAATATTACTTGTTTCAAATATGGTAGAATAGGACATAAATCATACACATGCCTTATTAACAAATCTGCAAACACAACTATAAAGAAAATATGGGTTCCAAAAGGAACCATTTTGACTAACCTAAAAGGACCCAAGAAAGCTTGGGTACCTAAGACAGAAACTTGACTTTTGCTTGCAGGTGTGTCTAGCATCCCAAGGAGGAAACAGGAAATGGTATCTTGACAGTGGATGCTCGAGACACATGACTGGTGATGAATCACAATTCATCACGCTTGATGCTAAGGATGGAGGGATGGTCACCTTTGGAGATAATGGCAAAGGAAAGATCATCGGGATAGGTAACATTGGTATCACTCCCTCCAAATACATTAAAAATATTTTGTTAGTTAAAGGTTTAAAGCATAACTTACTTAGCATTAGTCAATTTTGTGATAAAGGGTATAAAGTTATTTTTGAATCATCTGTTTGCATTGTGACTAGTCCTATTAACGATGGCATTAAATTTATAGGACATAGGCATGGCAATGTTTATATCGTAGATTTGAATGATTTAGCCAAATTAGACATGCAATGCCTAGTATCCTTGAATGCTAAAGTTAATGAGACTAGTTGGCTGTGGCATCATAGACTTGCACATATTAGCATGCATTCTCTTTCAAAATTAATTAAGAAAGAATTAGTTCTTGGTTTGCCAAAACTGAATTTTGAAAAGGATAGAATTTGTGATGCATGCCAATTAGGTAAACAAACTAGAGTTTCATTTAAATCCAAAAATATTGTTTCAACTTCTAGACCTTTAGAGCTCTTGCATATGGACTTATTTGGACCAACTAGAACCACTAGTTTAGGAGGAAAACGATATGGTTTTGTAATTATAGATGATTACTCTCGTTTTACTTGGGTTTTCTTTTTGGCACACAAAGATGAAACTTTTCATATTTTCACTAAATTTCACCGAAAAGTCACTAATGAAAAAGGATTTTCAATTCAAAATATTAGAAGTGATCATGGAACTGAATTTGAAAATTAAGACTTTGAAAATTTTTGTGATGAAAATGGAATTGGCCATAACTTCTCTACTCCTAGGACACCCCAACAGAATGGGGTAGTTGAAAGGAAAAACAGAACCTTAGAAGAAATGGCCCGTACCATGCTTTGTGAAAGCAACCTTCCAAGATATTTTTGGACGGAAGCAATTAACACAGCATGTTACATTTTAAATCGTGCTTTGATTAGACAATTTTTAAAGAAAACCCCCTATGAACTTTGGAAAGGAAGAAAACCAAATATTGCATATTTTCATGTTTTTAGTTGCCGATGTTTTGTATTAAATAATGGCAAAGAAAGACTTGGTAAATTTGATGCAAAATCAGATGAAGCAATCTTTCTAGGTTACTCCTCCACTAGTAAAGCATTTAGAGTTTTGAACAAAAGAACTTTAGTAGTTGAGGAGTCCATACATGTTGTTTTTGATGAATCTAACGATCTTCCTTCAAGGAAGAATGAGGGTGTTGATGATGCAGATCCACTAATAGAAGGTATGAAGGAGATCTCTCTGAAAGATTCAGCAACTCCAGAAGACAAGGATCAAGAAGACAAACAAGATGAGAGAGGTGAAGAAATTCAAGAACAACCTCAAGGTACAAATGACCTACCCAAGGAATGGAGGTATGTTTACAACCACCCTAAGGAGTTAATTATTGGTGATCCTATGCATGGGGTAAAAATCCGTTCTTCACTTAGAGATGTAGTTAATCATTGTGCTTTTGTATCTCATCTTGAACCTAAAACTTTTGAAGAAGCTGAAAATGATCATAATTGGATTAATGCAATGCAAGAGGAACTTAATCAATTTGAAAGAAATAATGTTTGGACCTTAGTATCAAGACCTAAAAATTATTCAATAATTGGCACAAAATGGGTCTTTAAAAACAAATTAGATGAGCATGGAAATGTAATTAGAAATAAAACAAGACTGGTTGCTAAGGGATATAATCAAGAAGAAGGAATTGATTTTGATGAAACCTTTGCACCTGTTGCTAGATTAGAAGCTATTAGACTTCTACTTGCATATGCTTGCTTTATGAAATTCAAATTATTTCAAATGGATGTTAAAAGTGCATTTTTAAATGGATATATTACTGAAGAAGTATATGTAGAACAACCCCCTGGATTTGAAAATCATGCTTTTCCTAATCATGTCTTTAGATTAAATAAAGCTTTATATGGATTAAAACAAGCACCTAGAGCATGGTATGATAGGCTAAGCAAATTTTTACTAAATAATGGTTTTTCAAGAGGTAATGTAGATACAACCCTCTTTATTAAAAGAAATCAAAATGATATGCTAGTTATACAAATTTATGTTGATGACATAATTTTTGGGTCTACTAATGAATCTCTTTGTCAAGACTTTGCTAAGCTTATGCAGGGGGAGTTCGAGATGAGCATGATGGGAGAACTCACCTTCTTCCTCGGACTCCAAATCAAACAATCAAAAGAGGAATCTCCATCACCCAAAGCAAGTACACCAAGGAACTACTCAAAAGATTTGGAATGAAGAACTGCAAACCAATTGGCACACAAATGAGTCCCTCATGTAAGCTTGACAAGGATGATGAAGGTAAATGTGTAGACTTAAAATACTATAGAGGTATGATTGGCTCATTATTATATTTAACTGCAAGTAGGTCTGATATCATGTTTAGTGTTTGTTTATGTGCTAGATATCAATCTAATCCTAAAGAATCTCATTTGAATGCTGTTAAAAGAATCCTTAGATACTTAAATGGTACTCAAACTCTAGGGTTATGGTACTCTAAGGACTCACAAATTGATTTATTAGGATATTCAGATGCTGATTTTGCTGGATGTAAATTAGATAGAAAAAGCACAAGTGGAACTTGCCAATTTCTTGGAGTTAACCTAATCTCATGGTTTAGCAAGAAACAAAATTCGGTGGCACTGTCTACGGCTGAGGCCGAATACATTGCAGCCGGAAGTTGTTGTGCTCAAATCTTGTGGATTAAGCAACAACTCGAAGACTTTGGAATCAAACTTAATGAAACACCAATAAGATGTGACAACACAAGTGTCATAAATCTATCTAAAAATCTAATTCAACACTCAAGATCCAAACATATTGAAATAAGACATCATTTTATAAGAGAACATGTTCAAAAAAAAATATAATTCTTGAATATGTTTGCACTGAAAATTAATTAGCTGATATCTTTACAAAGGCCCTTAGTGAGGATAGATTCTGTGAAATTAGGAGAAATCTAGGAACTCTAGATCCATATGCCTAAATTTTTCTCAATTTCCAAGAATTGATGTCAAAAATTTTTAGAGCTCAATTTCTAACATCTATCCTGGTCCCAAAAGCTCAAGTTTATCATTTTAAAAACTTATCTTTGAGTAAAACTCCTTCTCCCAAAATTTCAAATTTTTCTGGAATTTATTCATATTTTTTTGAATTTCTGAACTTCATGAGTCGACCCCCATGAGTCGACTCAATGGCAAACTTGTTATTTCCTCAAACTTCCCACGGGCTCATTGTTTTTATACGGGATCCTGTTCGTGAGCCGACTCATCCTTTCATCTTCCTCCTTCCAAAAGCCAACTTCCCCATTTCCTTTTGCTCCAAATCCAAGGATCTAGCTCGAGGCACTTCTCCCTCCTCCTCTCCACCAAAAATCGCCACCTTGGAAAGGGATTTTTGTGCTTTCTCCCATTGTTTGGCACGGTTGGAGCGTGCCCTAGCACTCCACCGTTCTTCCCAAATCCACCTCTTTTCTCCATCAAAATCCCTCTTCACTCTCTTGTGATCCCTCCTCCACTCATTCACTTGTTCCTCCAAGTCTCCTTGCCTGCTACTGTAGTGAATATGGCTCCGAAGATGAAGCTTCCCCAAAGAAGAAAGTCAGTCCGTGAGCTTGAAGAAAATGTCCGAAAGAAAAGGCAAGCTGCTCAGTCTTCCACTGCTCCCACTCCAGCTTCAGTATCTGCTCAAGGTCCCCCTCAATCCTCCCTAAGCCCCAGTAAGAATCCTCTATCTGATAGAAAAGTTGAAACCGGGAAGAATATAGATTTTTGGTTCTTTGAAAAAGAGGGTTTTACTTTTGCAACCAAGATTAAAAATCAAGGATGGGGTTTCTACTGCTCCCTTAAGGAAGTCACCTATGTTGACCTAGTTAGAGAATTCTACCAGAATCTACATTATGGAAATGGGTCAGTGACTTCAACAGTCAAGGGTATTGATATTTGCTTGGATTCTAGTATATTGGGAGAAATACTTCATTTGCCTAGTGAAGGTTACTCTTATATGGAACTCCCAGTAAAAGAAGAGGGGATCAGTGTTATACTAGGGGGAACTTATTCAGGGAGTTTAAAGAAATTGGAAGCAAAGATTTTGTCCATTGAGATGAGGATCCTGCATCAGATGGTAACGAAGCTCTTCTTTCCTAGGAGTGGTAAGCATGATTTACTTTCCAGCAGAGATGTATGTATCATGTTTCATGTCATCACTCAGACCCCCCTGAACCTCCCTGCACTTATGATAGAGGCCATGAGAGAGACTTTGAACAGATCCAAGGCACACTTGCCTTTTGGTATGGCCCTTACTCGAGTATTTAGGAGGTTTGGAGTTAGCTGTGAGGGGGAGGCATCTACTAAGCTCTCTCATGTGGACACTTTCAACCAACACACCCTGCACCGAATGGGATTTACAAAGACTGATGGTGGTTGGATCAAGGGATCTGAGGAGAGAGCTGAGGAGAGAGCTGGGGAGAGAACTGAAGATAGAGCTGAAGACAGAGTTGAAGACAGAGTAGAAGAAGAAGGTCCATCATCTCCTATCCATGACTTAGGGCAGCATCACCAAATATCCAGTTCATTCCTGATACAGAGGCTGGCCCTTCAGAGTTTACTAGGATGCCCACACCAGTGTATCAGCCAGAGAGCAGAGCACCTCAATCAGAGTTCAGACTGGCTGACGATCAGATCGAGCAGATATCACAGCGTGTGGCCTCTTTGCTATCTAGTCAGTGGAGCAGTACTACTTTTTCACCAGGAGCCACTTCTTCTGATCAGACCATGACTCCCCACATATCCACTGTGTTTCAGATGATATCAGATCAGTCCATCCAGATTCAGCAGCTTGAGGACACCGTCTGGAGACTGACTGGCAGAGTTCTTGACTTGCAGGGGCAAGTCCTTGCTTTGGCCCATCCTCAGCCACAGGAGTCCACTATTGAGGTCACAGACCTCACTGCAGAGGCTGGCAGGCTCAGAGGAGCACTGGAGGGTGGATATGAGTTACTGAGGAAAGAGATCCGAGGATCGAGTGAGCATGCATCTACTCAGTTCACTGCTCTACTTCAGTCTGTTTCAGAGCACTGAACGTACTTGATTCCATCAGACTCACCCTTTCTGTTCAGTCCTTAGCCTCTCAGCGTTCTCAGCCACCCAGTTCATCTCGCTCTCCTGCTCATGCCAGAGGCAGACGGGGTAGAGGATGCACTTCTGATCGAGATCCATCAGCTTCTCATCCCATATCTGATGACTCCGATCCATGACTTGTCTTGATCATTACTAGATCCTAGGTGTTAGTGTCTTGTTCTAGGATCTGTATTTTGGGGCCATGTATTGACAATTAACTGGTTGACTTTTATATTATGAACTATGTATTGAAACAATTATGGTTTTATGGTATCATCTTTTACTTATATTTCTACCTTTTGTAATGATGTCGATCATATTTTGGTTATATATATATTCTCCTTGTTGAAATATTGTCTTCTCTTTGTTGTTGTTTGCTGTTAATAATTGCTGTATTAAGGGGGAGCAAACATCTGTGATAAACTCTAAAGGGGGAGAAATTAAAGAATGTTTCAGAAAAAGAAGGAGTTAACCATATTTGATGATGTCAAAAAGGGGGAGAAATTAAACAAAAAAAAAAAATCCATCAAAAGCAAAATCATAAATTATGAGCAATTAAAGAAAAAGCAATCCATCAAAAGCAAAATCATAAATTATGAGCAATTAAAGAAAAAGCAACCCATCAAAAGCAAAACTATAAATTATGAGAAATTAATGAATGAATTGGAGAATTTAAAGAATAATATCAAAAGTAAAATGCTAAGTACAATGCAAATAAGTAACTTTTAAATTACTTTTTACATATGCTCTGATTTGCTTTAAAAAATTTAAATATGCTCTGATATACTTCAAAATTCCAACTTGCTCTGATACATCTTTTGAAATTTTATTTATCTTGATACATCTTAAAAAATTCAACTTGCCTTGATACATCTTAAGAAATTTAACTTACTCTGATACATCTTAAAATTTTTAACTTGCTCTGATACATTGTAAAATTTTTTTTCTGATAACATTGTAAAATTATTTTTCTTGCTCTGATACATTACAAAATTTATTTTTCTCTTGCTCTGATACATCTTAAACTCAAAATGATCTAATACACTTTCCAAATCAACTCTTAAACATGCTTTGGCACACATAATTATTTTTTGCTCTGATGCTAAAACTAAAATCAAATGAGAATGAGTAAATTTTCAAAATACAGCTTGATCTGATAACAAAAATAAGTTTTCTGCTCTAACACCAAAATCACATAATCCAATGAGCATATCTTCAAATCTTTAAGCAAATGGGGCAAACTATTCTTGCATATGACCATTTATATCACATGCCAAAAGAATCATACTCTTTTCAAGCATATAAATCTATAATGCATTCACATAAATGCTTTTGTTCAAGTATTTTGTCATCATCAAAAAGGGGAAGATTGTTGCTCCTAGATTGATTTTGATGATTACAAAGCAGATTGAAGGGATACAAATATTTTTATTTGAAAAAGTCTTTATGCTCTTCAGGGGCAAAATTATAATTTTACTAAAATTTTGATTTGATAGTATCATTTGGTAGAACAAATGATTTGTAATCTATTGGTGAAAATTTCATTATTTTTGGACTTATATTTTTGAAGTTATGAATGTTTGAAGTGCATGAGTCGACTCATGAGTCAACTCATGGCAAAATGAGCTGCTTGGCACGCTAAAATTTCCCTTGGCACGCTGGTTTTTTGGCTTGGCACGACCTGTGAGTCGACT